>NW_010521274.1:11949-29568 GCF_000687285.1 Phaethon lepturus | reverse complement strand
GCAGGAAAACTGCAAAGCAGCAGAAGAGGGAAGATGAGGGCTACTGTGGGACGGAAAATGAATCTTCTGTAGATCTGTCCATGCATGTGTATCTGGCTGGGCCCCGTACTCCAGCCATGCTGCGATCCGTATTTCAAAGGGACCATGATTCCTTCTCAAATTACTGGCGCTGGCAGAGCAGCAGGGCTGGGAAGTGAGCTTTCAGGAATGTCTTTGTCCTTCACAATCCGTATGAAATAGGTCCAAGCAGTAATATTCTTGGAGAGCCAGATACACAGATTTGCAAAGGTTGGGAGCAGCAAAGCACACTATTAGTAAAACAGACAGTGCTCTTGTTTTCATTCTGATGGTGGTAATTATAAGCAGAAGTTTTCCTTTGTCTAGGTCAAAGTCTCTGTTGATTCAAGTTTAGAGCTGTCAGAGGCAACTGAGCAAGGGGGCTTCATTCAATGGACAGCAGTATCTGATCCAGCAAGTACCATCAGTCTACTTGGAAGTTCAGTGGAAGAGTGAAGAGGAGAGCTTGTCTGAGGACCCGCTCTCGCATCCACTGTTAACAATATGTTAACAGAGTAGCTTACCAAAAGTGTCTTGGCTTAGAGAAAAAAAAAGGATTTGTACAAAAAAAAGGATGTGTACAAACATATCCATGACTCTGTACAATGGTAAAAGCTAGTATTACCTCAATTGTCATATTTATTATTCTATTAGTGCTAGCTTATTTTAAACGGGTACCTTCAACAGGGAGAAATAAAGGACATATTCTCAAAATACCAGGAACCAGATACAAAAAAGCTGCTGCTCATAAGTGTCTTTTTTATGCTCAGCCAAACATTGTGAAACAAAGTTGGTGCCTTGTGGGAGCACGAGCCTGCTTAGGAGAGGAGATTTTGTTCTGATAGTCAATAAATATTTCCTACTCATTTTGAACAGGTAAGTCTCAACAGCTACCATTAAGAATCAAAGTCTTCGTGCTCCAGAGGCCAAAGCACCCACCATTTCACCTCATTTGCAATTTAACAGGTTTATCATTTACACTATGGTGTCTCTTTTAAAGGAAATCCCGGTGGAACTAACCAATATTAGATTTCAGGTGCAGCAGTAAAATGTGCAGCGAAGCATATTTATGCTAGAGACAGGCTTTTGTGCCTAGGTACGCTGCAGTGGATATTGCTGAAAAGGGCAGCTTTTCTGCAAAGTTCTGTTAGATCCCCTGTGCATGAAACAATTATCTGTAATACCAATTTCCTGCAGAATTTCACAAATCCTTCCCTACAGGGATTTCACCTTTCATTGTTTCCCCTGCATAGGACAGAAAATCTAACCACAGTGGTACAAAATCAGATCTGAGTCATATTTTTTTCAGCCTCTGGCAGCTGAAGGGAATAAACTCATCTTGGACTAGAAGGAGACGGGCAAACAGGGTAAGGGCTGGTGACCTGAGTCCTAAGATGACCTCTGGAGGTCCCTTCCCACTGCAACCCATTTCATGGTGTGATGCCCAAAAGGAGAGGGGTGGAGGGTGCAGTGGGGCATCCCTGCTTTGGGGACACTCATGCCTCGGCAGCAGAAAGGATCCAAATCCAGGCATGCTGGGGCCCCGAAACATCCGTGGGAAGGAGCACTGCCATAACCGGTGCCCATCGGGAGGAGCCCCACACAACACTTGCCATCCCCCCATGTGTCCTCTGGAGGCCATGGCATCCCAAGGCAGAGCCCCTGGCTGCCGTGAAACACCTCCTCTTATTCTTTCAGCTGCGACGGTGCAGGGTTACGAGGAGGATTACAGCCTCGGCAACCAGGAGTCACAGTTTCAGTGCATTTTCTGCATTTTTGCCTTTGTCCTGGTCCCCTCTTCCAAAGCGAGGTATCTGACTGCGTGGCTTCCTGACGGCATGGGCACAGCCCTGCCCAGAACCAACCCACGGCGCGTGGTGGGGTCTGCCTTCTTCTTCCACATTGGAAAGAAACTCCGAGCTCAGCATGGGGGTGCTCAGACCCCATACTGGGCAGTACATATCCAAGGAAAGAGGATGTGCAGGATTCTCCAGGGAGGTGGGCGTACAATCAGAGCAGGGACTTCTCTCTTCGAGAAGTTCAGCATGTTAGAGCTACCACATACCAAGGTTTCCTCGCAGAATCCACCTTTTTCCACCTCTAAAGACATTTCTAGGCGGGGAGGGAGGGAAACAAGGGCTTTGGCTATGTGCTTAGGGATGCAGGTAGGACAACCCTGGGAACATAAGACAGTCCATTTTGCTGTCCCCAGTACCTGGCAGCCCAGCAGCAGTGGGACCTGGCCTGCTGACTGACAGGTACAAGTAACCAGCTGGATGGTTTAGCTGCATTTCCCACCAAGAGGAGGCTTGTGAGGTTCTGTCTGTCCATCTGCGCCTGGCAGCATGTGGCTCTGCCAGCCACTTTCACCCGGTCTGGTGGGGAAGGCAATCCAAGGCCATGAAGACCCCATGGGTTTGGGACATGCAATGAGCTGGGTCCATGCCCAGCACCAGCCGCTGCACTGGCCGCTGGGGAGGGCAGCGGGAGCTGTAAGGCAGCGGCCGAGGCAGCGTGAAGGGCCGGACCCTGCAGCAAACCAACCTCACGGGCTCCTACGAGCAACTCCATCACTGTTTGTCCCTGTCTGTCCCCAGCCGTTTATTAACTCAGATGACCTGACATTCAGGTAAGCTAACCTGATTTTCTGGATAAGGGAGCCCTCAGTTCTTTACCGTTTCCAACCGGATTTTGTCATGGAAAGCAGTTTGCCCTCCAAGGTCTGATTTTCAGCGTCAGCAACAGAAAGCACCGGCTGCCGGCTAATGGGGACTCAGACCTTTGCTAAGCCCTGGCTGCGGAATGGGCAGGAGGAGGAGCGCTGGAGCAGCCCCTGGACACGGCACCTGACCAGGGGTCTGACCTGGGGTGTCCCATGGGCGCCTGTGGGTGACCCAGGGTGGTGCAGCTCCTCCCCTGTGCAGCTGGCATGGGGGGGATGCTCTCCCCCCTCCAAAATGCAGGCTGTGCCAAAGGGACATTGGTGGTGAGGTCCTGGTGCCATCAGGTGAACTGATTCGGCAAGGCATGCGGGAAAGGCAGGAGGCACCCAGGTGGCTGCGGAGGCTTTGGGGGTAAAAGAGAGAGGGACAAACAAGGGGAAAAAATACAAATAGAAAGAACTCTCTTTGATATTTTTCGAGTTGTTAGGTAGCTGGTACCAGAGATGGACAAATTGCTCAAGGTATTTTGTTTTTCAAAAATTGGAAACTTAAATTACAGGTGTCATTTTTTAAATCCACTGTAAAAAAATTGTTCGAAAGCAGTACTTTTCTGCAACAAGTGACTTAAAAGAATAATGACAAACCCCCTTAATTTAGGAAGAGCATTTTTAAGCCACAAAAGTCCAAGTAGCTCTGCTCCCCACTGTGGGTACCTCCAGGCATGCCCAAAGCACACGTAAGTGTATATGGAGCTGTGATTTGCTTTTCTTTGGGATGTCTTCCTTGTTGGCCTTGAAGCTGCAGGGGACTTGCCTCATTTCCTCCTCAGTAGAAGGGGATACAAAGTATGATGCTACCATCCAAGAAGTGCGAGTACAACTGTGGAGGCACACAGACCCACCACACTGAAATTTAAAGCTATGGAGCAATTCTGCAGGTCTGTTAATATTGTTTGATGTTCATCCCTGACCATCTGTTTGTATTGATGGTCTTTTTACTTGCTAGAATTCTCTAGCAATCTTTAATAATAAAAAAAAATCATTTCCCACTTGAGATGTCAGAAAAACGGAGTGAAAATTTAATTTGCATGGTAATCAAGGTCTCCTTCAAGGAAATTGTAGGATCTGGATAAATTAGCCACAACCCAGCAA
The DNA here is from genome assembly GCF_000687285.1 of Phaethon lepturus. Lineage (NCBI taxonomy): Eukaryota > Metazoa > Chordata > Aves > Phaethontiformes > Phaethontidae > Phaethon > Phaethon lepturus. Next base: position 25,697 of record NW_010521274.1, on the reverse strand, counting down.
GACTGGGGATAACCATCAAAAGTTTGTCCGCTTAATTCCAGAGTCCAGGTGGTCACAAAATGTTTGCTTTGTAGAAGCCAGGAGAGCAACAGCCAAAGGGAAAAGATTTGTTATGGTGAGCTCTGTATAGCAGAAAGCCCTGTGGAAGTGGTCACAGGGGAAAAATGAGAATAAGCACAGGCTGCTCTCCCTGCCCGTGGCAGTCGAGGTGGGCGGTGGGGCAGATTGTGGGGGATTGCGAACAGGTTTGACAGTCACCGGGGGGGCCATGTGGAGCTGAGCCTGCCTGGGAGAGGGGGGGAAGCTGGTGAGCCTCCCCAGACTGCAGGTCCCCAGGCAGAGATGCTCCACCTTGCGCTCACCCCACCGAAGTCTGGGAAAGGGGTTTGTGGCACCAGAATAGAAATAGAGGATTTCTATTCTTCATCCTCAGTGTTTAGTTCTTATTTTAAGCTGGACATTTTTGATTCAGTTGCTGCGTAGCTGTGATGTCCCATGACATGCCACAACATTTACAAAAATCAACAACAGTCCAAGCCCTTTGTTGACTAGGAGCACTCATGGTTATTTCCGAGTGCAATTGGAGAAGCGTAGATCCTGGTCTTCCTCCCCAGTTTGTCCTTGAGGAGGATTTAATTACTGAATTGGGTTTTGTAGCCTTCCTGCTGGGTGCACTCTGACTGACAGCCCGGGCCAACCCACACTTCTCTCCTTCATAATAGTGGAAGCTTATCTGCCTGCAGTGCCAATAAAAATAAATCATCTGGTTGCCTTATGCTCTGTGCAGATGAAAACAGAGTCATCAGTGGTCTGTGTACTTCTATGCTAATTGTACGCCCACAGCATTCTTTTTTTTTAAATCAAATTGCAGGATTTTGAAGAGGCTACTGTGTACTGGAGAAGAACGGAGGGCTGAGGCTCAGTGTGTACAAATGACGAGATTACAATACATTCATTGTTCAGTTTAAATAATGGTTTTTCAACTTATGTTTGCATGTATGAGTGTAATGTTCTCATTGACTAGAGCAATGCACAATAGACCACCCACAATTTGGGAGAGCACTATGAGTGTGTCCCTCTGTGGGCAGGCATCACTTAGTTTTCCAGCCTCATTCTGTCAGTATATCTTCAGCTTGGCCTGAATCATTCCTTCTAGATCAGCTGGATGCATATCTGGATCACATAATTTTCTGTGGTGGCCTCATATGCAGTTAAAAGATGATTTCAAGTTGAGAATCCTCAAAGGCTGGAGAGTTGGGACCTGTACCACTGATCCAAAATCCAACTGCAACATCTTCCACTCATTCAGTCTGGGACTAAGTCAGGATTTATTCTTCTGAAGTTAGAGATCTATACCACTTTAAAGCAGGAATAAGAGAACATGCCTCATCTGTCAAGGGGGAACCACGTAGCAGGTTAAATTTTTTACAATATACTCGGGGTCTCAGCTGCTTTGCAGTACTTTTGTCATCATCCCTACTGCCAGTACTCCTACTTTAATAACAAAGTAAGTGTGCAAGCAGCCAAATGTGATGCAGTTACTGGAGGAACCACTCCCACTCAGGTCGCACTGAGGTAAAATTATGTAACTCGAAGCCATCGAGGGCACAACCCCCGGCTGTATTTCCGTCTGGAACATGTCCTTCCCCCTGCCCCCAGCACTTGTAGGGGAGATGTTTGGACAGGTTGTTATTTATGGCAGCGCAAGATGGTGGTACCAGGCATGTCTCAGTGGTAGTGAAGGAAAGTATTAGTGCCGGCATCATTGCACAGCATATGTATGTGATGAGATAATAGACACCTGGCGCTGAGCGGCTACTGGGACTCTGGAAATCTCTTGTTTTGTAGTTTTGTGCAGAAAAGCTACCTCCAGTACAGTATATGACTGCATAATCTGGTATAATAAATTAAAGATTGTGTTGGTCCTTACAAAGCACTGAGCTGTGTAATGCTGCTTTTGGGTCCCCAGATTAGCACTTGTGCCCAGATGTCCCCAAGGACGTTGGTGCCTGAAAAGAGGCTCAGGGAGCTCTCAGGTGTCTGTGGGCTTGCTTGTAAATCCCTAAGGTTTGCTTTCTTTCCTCACATCCCAGCATTTTGGCCAGGACAAGCAGCTCAACATCTGCCCTTGGGCTGGATGTCTCCCACCTGATACCCCGCGTGCAACGCATATTGCCTGGCTGAGTCTTCCTGCATGAGCCCCCACAGTCACAGCCCAGGCACCCCACGTCACTCCCCGTCCCACATCGCCGCGGGCAACCGGCTGTCCAGGATGTGGGATGCGCTCACACTTTTCTGGGCCCGCACAGATGTGAGTGCCATGCCTCCCACTTCTGGGACAGGAGAGATGAGTGTTCAGGTCCCTGCTCCTGGTGCAGGTTGTGCATTGCGTCCAGCTGCAGTTTAGGATACACACCCTAAAGCCTGTGTTATTAACTCAAGGTTAATATATAGTTAATCTTATTCCAAATCGAGGACATTACAAATGCCATTAATATGCACCACTGATGAGAAGCACAAGAGTAAACAACTCATTAGAGAGCGCTGTGACCATGGCGAACCCGCTGCAGAACATACAGCACACTCAATCCTGTGACAGAGCATTGCCAGCACAAAATCCCTTGGGATGGGTATGGGATGACATTCAAATCTCTCTTGCACTGCCCTACAGCTAAACTGACTGCAGTTTGCATCCCTGTGGCTTTATGTGGTGGGATATTTGATTTCCAGTACCAAGAATAGGAACAAAGTGTCTGATCCCAGTGCATGATATTCTGCAAATATCTATTTGAGTAGCCAGGTCTGAGTAAAAAAAGAAATCAAATAGAGGGATGTGGAAAAATCTCTTTATGCCTATAAAAGGATCACTTCAAAACCACAGGATTTTGTATAGGAACCTTTTTCCTTAAATAGTAGAAACAGTTGCCGGGTGCATTCCATCAGTGTGAAAAATGGGGGTTAGAGGAGAGCCGCCGTGTCCGACAGCAGTTTCCTCTCCTCCTGTCTCTCCCTTTCCTCCCTCTGCCACACGTGTACCTTGTCTTAGCCCCAGAAACTGTGCTTGTAGGAAGCATGAAAATGGTATAATTGCAATATATATATTTATACACAGATATAATCAAACCCATCTATATAAGCTGGGCAGTTAAAGAGGAACTGCACGGTGGGATTTTTCTGCATTCTTCAGGAAACACCTTTCTTTTCCATTTTTCCACCGAGATAAACAAAACTTGGCAATGAACTTTGCTGGGTGGCTAAAATCCCAGCGCAGGCTCACACCTGCAGCCTCCTCCTGCCCTTCCTCCCCGGAAGGCAGGGGAATAAAACCCAAAGCCCTTCGGCAGTGCCCCTGTGAGGGCAGTGGGCCAAATCCTGCCACGCAAAACCCTGCTGACATCACGGGGATTAGATGAGCTGCTAATCAGGACAGCGGGATTGATGTCAATCTTTTACTGAGGATGCGATGCTGAGTCCCGCAGTGGTCAGCGTGGGGCGGCTGCGGGGGCGAAGGGACCGGGTCTCCCTGGGGGCGAGCAGCCGTGGGGGGTGGTGCTGGGCTTTGGGGTGTCGTGTGTGCTCCGGGGTGCTCTGTGTGTGCTGCCGTGGGGAGGAGCAGGAACATGGGACTGGCTGTCCCAGGGCATGGGACCCTGTTGCCTCTCGGGGCAAGGGTCCTGCCGCTGCCCTTTCCAGCTGGGGGCTCCCAGGCCAGCAGAGGATGGGATTTCTGTGACTTTGGGGTTCAGTGGCCCCTTCACAGCAGGTTTGTCTGAGGTGGCGTGGTGGGTTGACCCTGGCTGGACGCCAGGTGCCCCCCAAAGCAACGCCGTCCCGCGGCTCACGTAGGTCGAGAGGAGGGCGGGGAGAGATCACGCGCCGATTACTGTCACGGGCAAAACAGACTCGACTTGGGGAAATTAGTTTAATTTATTACCAACCAAATCAGATGGGGAAAGCAGTCAAAAGGCTTCAGTCTTCAAATGGGAAACGAGCTCAGTCAAGACTGAAACCTTTTCTGGGGGCTGTTTAGAAACAAGGGTGATGTTTTTAGTGCTTTATAAGAGGAGTCTCATGTGTTCACATTAATACGATGAAAATGTTATGCAGAAGGGTCCCTGGGGACTCAGGCTGGCTCCAGGACATCCCTCCACCCCATGCCTAGGTCAGCCTTTACAGATGTCTGGATAACCTGTTTTTAAAAACCTCTAATAACAGAACCTCCAGAGTCTCTTGAGACAAAGTATTTCAGCATTTTACTACTCTTACTATTAGGAACATTTATTAAATTTGCCTTACATCTTTCTTAACTCCCTCCCAGCCAGATCCAGGACACGCCTTCATTGAAATTTTAGCACGTGGCTGCTATCTACAGCAGGGACAGAGAGCAGTTTATTTACTTTCTTTTTGCTCAGCCCCTTATGCACCTGAAAGCCATTATTTCTCCCTTCAGACATCTGTTCTTTAATCAAACCCAGTTTCTTTAGCCTACCTTCCTGCATACACCTGAATACATCTTTCTTGAGGAATAGCCTCCCCATCCATAAAAAAATCTCTAGGTGAAGTTTCACACTAGCAGGGGAAGCTGAACAGAAGGAAGGGAGATGTCTTGCTTCTATTTATGCACTCCACAATGGAGTTTGGGACGGATTTTTTTGCAACAGCTTGATGTTATAGGTACTCAGTCAGCCCATGACCCATCACAATCTGCAGGTCCTCGGAGCCGACCAGCAGCGCAGGCAGTCAACCCCAGCATGGCTCACGGACACTGGGGAGAGATATGCATTCATCCATCCCAAACTGCATTTTAGGGCTTTTCAATCCCCGTCTCCTGTTTGTCATTCCTGCAACCTACACCCAGCGCAACAGCCACTGTAGTTGCAATAAGCACATTACTCTATTTTCCCATTGCCTAAGCTGTGAATGAAAATGTAGGTTAGCTCTGAGACAAAGGGAGACCTCCAGGGTCCCATTCAAGGCACTCTCCTAATCAACAAGGAAGTATTGACACCTTCCACATACAACTTTGTAATGGCTTCACCCTTCACATAACAATTTTACTCCAACCCCATTTCTCTGAAAGGGAATTTCCCATCCCCATTCCCTTCTCATAAAAGGGATGACTCTGGCAGGGTTGGTAGAAACCAGGAGGAAAGGGTGCTGGGGTGAGAGTGCACCCACTTACACTGCAGGCAAAGCCTGGGGTGGCACAGCAGGTAGCACCCACGGGGTGGGGGCCATGGGAGCTGCAGGCTGCACTGCACCGAGCAGAGAGAAGGGGAATAAGCCACTCGGAGCATGGCCCTGATGTTTTGCTTTCCAGCTTTGTAGGCCCTAATCTTGGTGTTCCAGCCATGCATGGGCTGGCACAGACAGGGCTTCAAATGGGGCAGAGGCTCTGCTGTGGCAGGGCAAAACATGTGAGGGGCTGGGAAGCACAGGTAGGACCCAGGTGCCTCCCTTTCGGTGCATGGAACTCAGTTCTGCTACCGTAATAAATATTAGCAGCTTCACAGTGGTAAGAGCTGTGCATATGGCGGGCTACCTCCGGAATGGCTATATTTCTACTTCATGGACACTTGCATGCACAAGTTTCTAGTAAAGTTGTTAGTATGATCGGAAAAGGATAAAAAGTACCTCTGAAGCAATTGATTAACGTCCTTTTCAAAGAGCAACGCATTATACAGCTGGAGACACACTGCTGGAGAAAGCACGCTCCATGTACTGGTCTAGCAAACACCTCCTGAACATTTTTTTAACATGACCTGGCAGCAGACCAGGGTAAATGGCATGTTCTTTTTCCAGTGCTTTGGCCCAAAGTGTGTATTTCAGAGGCTTAAAAGAACAGTCAGTCAATTAAATGTGATAAATGAGGCCATGTGTCACCAGCATTTTAGCTTTTCTTTTAAAGTATAAAACGAGATAATGAGCAGGGCTTGAAGAAATCCTTTGTGGTATTGGGACCCAAGGGCACATGATATATAGAATGGATTTTCTGCCTCTCCCATCATGAGAATGTGATCTGACAATACTCCCTCTCATGACACAGAAATCAGAGACAATGTTAAGAGTGGGGAAAAAAAAATCACTAATGGGTGAAAAAACAGTGACATGTTGCAATGAAGATAAGAAAAGAAATGCACTTAGTTAAGGACTAATCTACTCTCATTGCAAACTTCCCATTGTAGGTGCTGGTCAAAAGGAACACTAACACGGGGACAGCTGCACAGTACTTTTAGCTTACAAAAAAGCCTCAAGTAGCACAGTTACCAACACATCACCTACTCAGAAAGAAGCCAGCAGATTATGCATCCAGGCGCAGGCAGTGGCTGATGGAAAAGATCGATCACCCCTTCCCCCAGCATGGGAGACGGGACATGACAGTGATGGGCTATGTGAGCTGCGGGGTCCTGCACAGTGTGGGAGTCCTGGGGCTTTGGGGCTCCAGGTGGTGGGAGGATATTCGTCCTGTAATATACAACGCACCGTATGTATTTCATATGACAGCCCATTGATCCATTCACTGACAGCCACGTAGGCACTGCAGTACAGATATGAGGCCCATAAGAGTGGTGGCACTTGGGCAGTGTCCGCATCAGCACGGGTTAGTATCCATGGCTGGTGGCTAGAGCTGGATCGGAACCCAGAGCTCTCTTCTGAAAAATAGCACCTTTCTTTCTGGCAGGTTCCCTGAATATGTTTCCTTCTGTGCACTGTCCTTTTCTGTCATGTGTGTATAGGAATTAGGAAACATTTACTCCAATGTGTGAAATCTCTCTGCACCTGTAGGACATGAGCGTGTTGTCTGTATTAACTGCATTTCACATCGGTGTGCGTGCCACTGGGTCAATGTTACTTCTGCACCCTTTTCCCTCTCCCCTCTGCATCTACCTACTTGTGCTACCACAGTAAGAAATTACTCTTTTTTTTTTTAAACTTGTTTTCTCAATCAACCATCAGTTTATACTGAATACATTGAGGCAGGAGCGCCAGTAAGTATGGTTGTACACAAGCAAAACCAGATATTTAAGGAGATGAGAACCACTGACAATTTGTCTCTACAATCCATGTTTTATTTATGTTTGTACTGTGCTGTGCTGTCTTGGCAGCATTTGACTTAGTCCTGGAATGAAAACTTTGCCTTGTTGCGAACATGGACAGCCTCACACATGCCTCTGACATTAAATAAGTAGTACACACAGTGCATGGAAACACATATTTTAAGAAAACCACCCAGAAGCTCCTGCAACAGGAGGTATCGAAGTAACTCAATAGACAAAGAATTATAATCTTATTAGAGGAATTGCATGAAAGAGGTCCCAGTCAGGTACCAAACAAGTAAATGCCAAACATGCAGTTGAGCCAATGACTCCACATCAGGTTTGTCTCGAGTCAATGAGTTTTCAGCTGGTAAAGACCTTTGTGCATGGTCTTCACTGGGGCTCTGCGTGGAGGACTGCCCTCCTCGACACACCAGCGACCCAACAGCGGCAGCACGCAGCCAGCTGCACCCACGTGAAAGTTTCCAACACTCACGGTGGCTGCCACATTAGTGAGGTCTGTGCCCGAGGGGGTTTTCAGGTGAGGTTTCAAACAGGACCAGATCTCATGCTGTATAAAACTGCTGGTAAGAGTGGTCTGTCCGTCCCTGCCTCCCCTGGAAGCAGGCTCAGCCCCAGCCCATGGGTTGCCCCGGCTATGGCTCGCTGAAAGGGCGGGATAATCCTGCAGAAGCCCTTGGTGGGCTGCCCATTTCCTCTCCTTCCAACTCACTTGCTTCCAAAACAAATTCCTGGTGCAAAGGCTCAGCCCCTTTCAACCCCGCATCCCTGCCTGTAACACGATAGCTTTTGAAAAGGAGGTGAACTGGTACAACTCAGTGAACTTAAAAGGAAGAAGATCCCAAATAATTGTTGGAAATGATTGGAAAGAAGTATCTCATAAAACAACATCCTAAACCAAAGAGAGAGCTGAATGTTTCAGAAGCAGTTAGCTGTGAAATGGTGTGTTTTCAAAAGCACAGTGACTTACCACAGGCAGGCAAGGAGGTGTGGGAGTCGATGCCAAAGCCTTTTCCTTCCTCACACACAAAGCCCGATGCCTGCACCATGAGGTGGCTGTGTAAAGGTTCTACCACCATCCACTTCACCAACAGAGCGAGACTGTGGGCCCAAGGAGTGAACGCTCCGTCCTTTCTGCAGCAGAGGTTTGCTTCCATCCGCCTCATTTGTCTGGGTTAAGCAAGGAGGACATGAAGAAGGAGGGGGAAGCTCTGACTCCCAAAAGCTCAAATTTACAGCTTCAGGAAGACAATTTATTTGCAAATGCTTTCCATGCTTTTTTTTTCCTCCTGTTATCTCTACAGAAAGTTGAGCATCTTTAAAACTGCATTAGCCTCCCTTAGGGAGGCTTGTTTTCAGATCCCTTCTCAACCCAATTTGGAGCAGGGACATCAAAGGCAAGGGAAAACTGGTCCCCTGTTAACTTGGATCCATTTGAAGCTGGTCTGGGCAGTTGGAGCTTGCCATGGTGTTCACAATCTTTCGAAATATTTACTTATCTGACTGGCAAGAGAGTTACTCAATAAGTTATGATGTCTGCAGTTTTGTGTAAACAATTTACAGTGCCATGATTGATGCTGGGTACTGTTTGGAGGGAGGCAAGACTAATTGTATATACTGGGCTTCGGTTTGGAGAGTTCAGCCCCAGGACTAGGCAGTATTATACCTAATAAATAATAACAGTTAATCATTTGGACTCACACTGTTTCAGTGCTCATAAAGCCACACAAACATGGCCAAACTAAACTAATGATTCTTTGAGCAGACCTTGGCCATCAGGGACCTCTGATGGCAGGGGTGCCTGGTACAGTGGTCACAGTGCCCGGCTCTGCTCTTTCCCCGTGCCTATGCTGCCTACAGCCCTCCAGCACTTACTGGGCAGAAGGAAGTTTGTGGGTAGGACAGCCAGCGCGGATGTGGGGCATCACACTTCAAGCCCCTTCTCCGAATCTAGGAGAGTGAAGGTTGAGAAGTGAGTCTCACCACGTCCAGGAGGTAGCTAAAGACCCTGCAAGAGTACAGTGAAATGACTGGGCTTGCTTCTTCTGGCACAGCTTCAGGTCATGGTACATGGGTTTCCTCAGTCTTGCATTTTTCAGTACCTTGCCTCAGGTCTCCAGGGGCTTTCAGGAGGAGATGGGATTTCTGCTTTGGTGCTTTGGTGCTTTTCACATCACCAAAGTCCTTTTTCTGGATGAATACCTTCCATTACAGGTGTGCAGAATCATGAGGAAAGCCTATTCCTTGGTGGAAAAGGTGTTGCCACCTCCAGTGGAGCAACACAGGAGTGTGATTGCTGTGGCTTATGGGTGCATCCAGCCCAGCTGGTGAGCCATAGCTACTGTAAATAAGCACAACCTTATCTGTAGTGAGACACCAGAGCACAAGCTTATCTACAGTGAGACACCACCCCATGAGACACCAGACCAGAAAGAAGGCATGGACTAATAACAAACTCAGAGGAAGTCAGAGGTTTTTGTTCAGTTCAAACTGGAAACAAGTTGTTTCAGTTCTGATCCATCAAAATGTTTTGTTTCTGGAATTAAGTGACCTGGACATGTTTGAAACAACATTTTCAAGACCATACATCTCCCTCAAATTTTCTGCAATTTGACTTTCTGACCTGGTTGTGTACAAAGACAAGGTTATGACTCTCAGAAGTTCCCATGAAATGGAAATGCTGGGCCCAGTGCAGCCATGTGCAGTGCAGGAGCTATGCAAACACTACTGCTGAAAGGCAAAAGCTTGGAAGGATAGGAAGAAAGCCCAAGCAGCTGTTCTGATGAACTAGTACAGACAAGAAATTAAAAAAAATATATTTAAGAACTTTATTCTGGAAATACTCTTTCAGACATATTCTCCATCAAAGGTCTACACCAGATGCTATGAATAAAAAACAGGAGGAAATTAAAAAGAGGGAACTGACCGTAACAGTGATACAAGATGGCTGGGTGGATGCAAGCTGGATAAAGGCTCCACATACCCACGCAGAGAAAAATGTGCTTCCTCTGAACAGAACAAAGTAATGGAGTATCGATTTGAAATTATTGAACTATGATACTGCATCCATGTTGCCGACAATGGCCTTTGATGGAAAGAAAAGTACGAGGAGGTCTTTCCAGTTCAGACTGGAAAAAGGAAAAGGATATCTGAGGCAGACTTTCCACATACTGCATTCAGCATGGGAGGAAAGTAATACTCAGTGCCCTCCTAATGTTTAAAACTGTTTCTGCAATCATCCTCAGCCACCAGAAAAGACTAATTGATCCCCCAGCTTCACCAGTAGCATTCACTCTTAAAAGGATATATCTTTTAATTTAGTTTGTTGAAGTTTGCACTCGGAACAAGAAGGATCTTGAGCAAAATGCAGCCTGCCTCTTCCTCCCAAGGGACCCTCCAGAGACACAGCACACTTAGCAAAGCAAGTGAAGGTTTCAAGGGGACCTGAGGGACAGCAGGCTGAAGGCACAACTCTCAGTCTCCATGGAAATATGCCTTGATGTAATTAGTGATAAAGAACTGGGACAAGAATAAAAATGATTCAGAGAAGCTCTGGTACTTCTCCCCTGTTTAGGTCCCGTGATTAAACCCACACAGAGCCTAGAATGGGGAGATGAGCCTCAATTATAGCTAAAGAACAGCATAACAGATTATGTCTCTTGCACTTACTTTAGCTGGTGAGTAATCCAATTTCTACCCAAACCCATGTTGACTATGGAGATTTTGTCAATATCTGATTCATCAAGCTGCTGGGAGAATGTGAAATTAGGAATGCAGAAGACTGTAGCTCTCCACCACTTATTCTTAAACACTAATAATTTCAGACAAAATTTTTAACATAACATTCATACAACGAATACTTTGGTCAAAGTCCATCTTTAGCTAAAATTAAATACAAACAAATGACATGCTAAGTGAAGAGTTTGAATCCTCTTTTTTATGTACAATATAGACATCTTTTTATTTTGGATGGTGAGTCCTTTTTAAATTTGCGGACTCCAACTGAATAGTACAGGGTATGTTTTATGTGTCTTGACAGTCTTTTGCTCAGAAAATGCCCAGAACTGCAGGTTCTGAAGTTATAATTTAAATACTATTGAAAGGTATCAGCAGCCTCAGCTGCACCTCCCTGGCTGGCGAGAACCACAGACGGTTGGCATCTCTGTGTTTCCAGCCTCAACCTTTGCAGGTGGGTACCAGTAGGAAGAGACGGCTCTCAGAGCAGCTTTCCTGCATCTTGAAAGGAGCCTATTCCTGGAAGTTACAGGGCTGTTGAGTTCCTGGGACAGGAGCAATACGACTGCTGAAACTCTGCCCTGCGACTCTGGGAGCTGCTGGCACGATTTGAGGGCTGGGTCTGTAAGTCCTGTGGAGCAGGCACCTGCGTTCTGAGCTGGGGGATCTGCAACCCCAGCAGAAGGAGGTGCTGGCCTGCAGCACGGCGGTGAGGCAGGAAAGCAGTTCAAATAATTTTTTTTAAAAAGGCTGGGATCTTTTATGAAAGGCAATCTTGTATAACAATTTATAAAGAAGTCAAGGGATGTTATTGTTTAAATATTAAGGGAGATTCCTTTCAATTTAAACACAGTGAGCTGTAGCATGTGGTGGTGGAGTCACTATCACTGGAAGTATTCAAAAAACATGTAGACGTGGCACTTCAGGACACGGTTTAGTGGGCATGGTGGTGTTGGTTTGATGGTTGGACTTGATGATCTTTAAGGTCTTTTCCAACTTTAATGATTCTGTGTGTATGTGGAAAGCAGCAGTGTTAGATTGCATATATGCAAGAGACCAAAACAAGCCGTTATGAACAACTGTTATGAGGAGGAGAAAGCAATTTCATTTGATTCTCGTTCTCCGAGGTAAGTTATTGACAACACCATTTCTGCCTAGTGCCAAAGTGCAGCAGGGCTACAAACTCTGGCACTCCCAGCAGTGGATGCACTGTGCAAGAAAGCCATTCTGCAAGCCCTGTTGGCCTTTTGTCCGATGAGATAGCTATGGGTAGAAGTGGAGGGTTTAGCTCCCCAGGCGATACCCTGCCTGGCGGCTAGTGACCTGACATGCAGTAGCAGGACTGTGTGCCCGAGGAGACGGAGGCAAAGATGGGTATGGCTGATCATACATGACCCACCACATGTGTTGGCTGGTCTTTGACAGACACAGAGTCACTGCCTTGATACTAGAGGGCTGCACATTGAAATGTGGGTTCACTTTAAAACCCTGCTTGACTGGGTTGGGGCTCAGGGATGGCAACTCGGGTGAGAGTTTATTATGCTCTGTGGCTACAGAGCTGGAGTCACTTTGTGTGGTGAGGTTGGCACAGCCAAAGCTCAATGCCATGCACTGTCAGAGATTTGATACAAGAAGGTGCTTTCTGCCCTGCAGGTAGAAAATGCCAAGGGCATAAACATCCAAATGGCACTTGACAACAGAAAAGAAGACAAAACAAGAGAAATTCACTGCTGAGGTACAAGACATATAAATAAAAGTGAAAACATGCTAAAAGGCCGTAAGCAGTTAAAAAACCCTCAGTGAGTTTGAGGTTATTAGGAACCTGTGTATGCCATAAGTCTCATCATAGATTTGGACTATGGGATTCACAAGGGTGTTATAAATGAATTGATAGAAAAGAACTCAGGGGAACCCACGACACTTGCCTCAGGGTGAGAAACCTGAATTTATGTCTGGGTAGGGGTTTCCCAAATGGTCTTCACCAGTGCAAAAGGCGGAAATGCTCATCTTCCTAATCCTGTGCTAGCATCCTTCTTTTGAAAAAGGTAAGGCCTTTGCCTTATCAGAAGTTAGTTTTTCTTTTCTCATATAGCTGTGTATTCAATCCCCCGCTGAATTTAAGTCACAAGACAACAGAGCACCAAATAAATCACTTTTCCAAAATATCCCTGAAATTGGAGGATTCTGTAAAGGTTACGCAGCTGAGGTGACACATATTTCATGGATGCATTTGAAGACATGGTAGATCCCTCGTACAATGTAGGATGTGATTTTTATAGGAGAACACTGGATTATCAAGGTGGTTGCTATAAGAGTACTCAGCCAGGGCAGTAACTTGGTAGGAAACAAAATCTGTGCACCCATTCATGAACAAATTTCTTTGATGTTTCACCCTATCCCACATCACTGGACATGAAGAAAAATCTATATCTGGTGTGCAGCTGCAGGAAGGTACCAAGTTTCTCTCAGGGCTGAGATCAGTCTGGTTCTCTCCAGCCATGGGATTGGGGGACCTCAGTGTTACCATACAACCACCTTCAGAAACCCAAGACCCTGGCATGGCTCAGGGCAGAAAACGTGTCCCACACAATCTGTGGAGACACAGGGCTCTGCAGAGTAGGTCAAAGCAGATCACTAGGAAAAAAAGAATTAATTTCCAAGACAAAATAGTTCATGATTCATGACTATTTGGAAACAAATGAGAAATAGGAATTACACAAAAGCCCCATTTTGTTCATGGAGGAACAGCAGTATTAATTGCATGTACTTTAGTTTCCAGCAAACGCTAAGTCCCAAGGCACAGTGTTGTGATTGTTGAACCAGTCATGTCACACATACCAGTTTAATTCAGACCAAAAGTGTAGGAAGAGCATGATGGGAATAGAGGAGGGATAGGAGCAGGATCTGACTCTCAAGTAGATCAAGCAATTCATCAATGAAGGTTTTGGGTTAGCC
>NW_010521274.1:0-11918 GCF_000687285.1 Phaethon lepturus | reverse complement strand
GGGCTGTGTGCAGTGAAAGGAGCTGGCTGGACCCACTAGGGCTGCAGATGAGGAAGTGCCAGTTCTTCCAGAGCTGTGCAAGAAACCTTATGCACAGACTTGACTGCTTCATCCATGATGTAGCTCCCCACTTGTAATCATCACACCAAAGTTGTAACAGCAACAGCTTCCAGGATTTATTTCTTTTGTGACAACTTTCACAAGGATATTCCCAATAAGCATCTCCAGTCCTTTGGCTGTCAGTCTCCACTCCACCCATCCGCTCTCATCCAGTATCAAAGTTTAGGGCACTGTTTGCCACAGTGTCCAAATAAACATTTTCTTGTTTTCTTCCACGAGACTTGGAGCAGAAGCCCGTAAGTATCCACCACTCCTTTTCCTCTTCTGTTTCAGTTCTCCTGCAAGTTCCTGCTTAAAACTCCTTCTTGTGACATCCTTGAGAAAGGCGAGGCTGCTGTTTTGCAGGCTGCTTTGCCTGCCACACTGTCCAACACCATCTCACAGCTTCTTAGAACCCCTTCATCTCTCAGTAGCTGTTTGTAGGCAGCTCTGGTCTACTCACATTGTCAGCTTGTGTTCTTCTGGTCTTAGTTTCTACACCTTCTCACACAGCTGAGTCCTGTTGTGTACGTGCAGCGCCCAGGAGCTGATGAAGATGATGAAACTTCACTGCCTGGTTTGTGGAAGGAGAGGCTGTGCAGGATGCTCCATAACCCATAGCCATAAAAGAGGCGAAGGAACCCACCTCTCCCTGCCACTCCAGCAGGAGCAGAAACAAGCAGACTGAAGCTCCCTACCTTTCAATGTGGAAATCACATCAAGTGGCAAAATGGCAACACTGAGATTTCACCATCTGTCTGCAAATGCTGCATATGTTTTGCATACAAAAATAGGCTATACGAATACTGTTAAGACTGAAAAACCCATGAGGCAAGAGATACCAGAATTAGGCCTCCCTTGCGCTATGTGTTATGATACACTTGTTAATTAGATGATCATACAGCATTTTGACAGAGATCTCAGCTTTATCCCACGGTACAGGATGGACTGTCTTCAATGGAGAAGATATTATATAGAATTTTGCTTTTTCCTTAGTGTTCAGTGTGGTCCTAGGCTTTATTTTTCCTCTTCTGAATAAAAAACACTGATTTTGCCCACACTGGGAGATTTTCAGTGGCACACCTCACTATAGTACCTGGATGCTTCACAAGTGTTTCTGAGCTCTGGTACCTCTGTCAGAGGTGTGGTGATGCTTTAGCCACTTGAACAAAATGGAAGCGGAGAGAAGAGACAGGCATGCAAACAACCAGCTTGATTGCATCAGGCACCAGTTTATCAGGGGTCTGGCTTGCTCGCCCATCCCAGCTGTCCCCTACCACAATGGTGGGCCTTCTCTGCAGAAGATCCATACCCACATCCACCCTTGCAGGCTTCACGGGTCCCACAGCCCAGTGCTTCAAGGTCATGAGCTGAGACCAAGGGGTGACCAACAGACATAGATGGGGCCAGAGCTGGGGCTGTGCAAGAGTGTTCAGCATCAGGTGGCACTGGACATGCTCGAGGCAGACGTCCCATCAACTCCCATCCCAGGTGTGGACATTCAGTACCAGAGTCTTACGGCATGTGCAGCAGGGGGGCATACCCCAGAGCTACTGACTGCAGACTGGGGAAAGCCTCAGAGAGACCTGGCACAAAAGACCCTGCAGGGAGAGCAGGACTGAAGCCAGTTCTGTAAGGCTACACTCGTATTCCCAAAAAAGGACTATGGATGGGGCAGCTCAGGTTTCATGTCAGGCCCTGGCATGTCCAGACTTTCTTGATGGCTCACTCCTTGACACACACATCCCTGCCCTGCTCCCGAGCCCCCTGAGCCTCTGACTCCTCACTTGTACCGCGCACTCCCCATTCCACTCCCATGCCATCCTTCAGCTTTAACATCCTAGTACCAGACCTTCCCTTAGCCCAGCACCCCCAGGGTCCCTGACTGCCTCCTGGCTGTGTGGGGAAGGTGTCAAGAGTGTTGTTCCTTGCCTGCCTTGCCACTGATAACGGAGAGAGCCCAGCTTCATCCTCCTCCTAGAGCTGGGGATTGCTCTTGGGCTGCAGAGAGGGGACACAGATAGCCTGGTCTCTGCAGAGCTGTGGGGAGGCAGCAGGGGCAGCAGGAACTTGGTAGGACCAACTAGGTGCACAGGAGCATTGGGGTCAGCACTGTGAGCTGCTGGGATGCTGGGCTGAGCTCGCTCATGAGGGAAGGAATCTCAGCAGATTTTGCCTACTCAGCCCTAGCATGTCCCTAATAAATTGCTATTTTTTCCCCTTCAAAGGGTATCACTAAGCCAAATTGGAGGAGATTTACAAAGTAAAAAAAAAAAACCCACAACTTAATCCTTACACAAAGCTGCCAAATTTCAGATCTCTGCTCCAAAGTGCAGAGGGATAAGAACTATCCAAGGAAAGGATCACCAGGTTCCCCCTGCCTGTTTCTTCCTTTCTTTTTTTTCCAGTTGGACAATAATGCCTTTTTTCCTATGCTCATTCTTGGAAATGGCTGGACACTTTTGGCTAAAATTCTCCAGAAAAGAACTTAACCCAAGGCAGACAATTGAGTTGAAAGCACTCAGTCTAAATGGCTCAAGTCTGGCAAAGTTATAAGCAACTGCAAATGTGGTCTTATAGCAGGACACATATGAGTAACCTTAACCATAGGAGCTGTATGCAATCCCACCTCTGATGTATTCAACGTTATAATAACTGATGATGTTATAATAGCTGATGATGCTATTCAGGTGCATCTTATCACGATTCAGATATGTCACCAGTAAAAAAGCTTTAACTCAATCATCCCACTGAGCCTTCCCATACCCCTTCCTACTTGAACAGCACTTCCCATCTAACAACTGGTAGTACAAAAAAACACAAATCCCTTGCCTCCAGTATTTGCTTTTGAGCTTCAGCTTCTTGGATAGAGGCAGCTGATGCTAAAATGGGATTGCTCTCTGAACTAATGTATTCAAAATTAATAAAAGAAATAAAGCAACACACTCCTCTGGCAGGTTCCCATGCATATTTTCCATAAAAGTTCATTTTTCCACAAGAACAAATTGTGAGTATGTGGGGGATTTGCACTGAATCTTGATACGGAGCTTAGCATTCTTGGCAGTGCTTGGGACATTAAAATGACATCAGCTCCACTTTCTATATTGAAATTTTATAGTTGCTGCCTGACCGCATTTCTTTGTTGTACACATATTCTCTCTCCTCTGAGCTGCCTCTCTGCCACGGCGCGCTGTACATGAGTATCGTGAAAAGCTGTGTGTTTCTATTCCTTATAGCCCTGCTTGCCCCTCCCTGTGCTGGGCACCCAAGTGATAAAGCTGCCTTTTCCTCCAGGACAAAGCAGCATTGTCCCTCCAGGGATGAGGGTACCTTTGCCAGCCAAGGGGCTTCCCCACGGCACAGCAGCTCTGTGCTGCGAGGGACCTGGCGTGCCAAGCAGGGTCCTCCTCTTTTCTCCGGAGGAGCAGAGGAGTGGAGTGCTTGCTGCCGGCATGATGGCTGTGGGACAGGGGAGGCCAGTTATTGCAGGCAGGACACTGTGAAACCATCCTGTCTTGCTCAGGGAAGGGAAGGGCGTGTGGAAAGAAGGGGAAGAGGAAAGGGAGCACCTCTGGGTGGGAGACAAGGCTTTCTCCAGCACTGGCAAGGTAGCACCTGGAGCAGTGTTTGTTCAGTGCTACCTTGAGAGAGGGAAAGTATAAGTGCCCCCCAAGACACACAGACTGCCCCATGCCTCGGGGCAGGGAGGGGTAACATTTTTTTTAAATTAAGCAAAAATCTGAGTAATGGTGTTTCTATATTATCCAGCAGTGTGACCCGCTGTCTTTGAACACCGTGGTGCAGGAGGACTGATTTGGTATTCGGGATCCCCTGTGAATCATAGCACAGGGAGAAGCAAGAGCATCGGGGATGTGAGAGTTAACAGACCCCGGCACCGGGAGTACAGTTCCATGGGCATTAGCACAGACATCACGCTTGTTTCCTGGATTTCAAATAAAATAAGGACTCAAGGAAAAGATGATGCTTTCCTACATCCCCTGTGATTTGGAAAGCAATAAGAGCAAATAAAGGCAGTTAATTATCTGGCACACCACATCCAAACATTTCTGAAAGCACCGCTCTGCCGTTACTGTAAGAATCACGCTGGAACAGCATTAGCATATACTCTGTGAACAGACTCAGTGCCATCCTCCGGCACAGCCTCAGCCTCCCGCACGGGGATTACAGCAGCTGGACAAACCCAGGAGGGACTAACCTGACAGTCAACAAAATGCCAGTTTTGCTTTAGAGTCTGGTTTGATTGCAGTAGTACCTGGGTTTGTTATTTCCTACATTGCCTACATGCTCAGCCTCTCTAACATGTGATGCTTCTCTGTGCAAGATTATAATTTCATCATTTCACTGTTGTATGGAAATAGCCACAAGACCAGATTAACAGTTAAATATTGTAAAGCCATTTGCCAAATGCTTCTGGCTCTATAAGCAACAATATTTTTACAATTGCATTTGCAACAGCATTTTTGCAATCACATTTATACGTTCTTTTACAAGCACATGCAATCACGTACAGAATGCAGAAAATCTTTACCTTGCATGCCCAGAGGAGAGAGCCTGGTTTCCTCTCATGGATCAGAAGTAGGATGAAAAACAAACCTGAGAAAGACCCTTGGACAGACTCATCTGCTGAGAGTTGTCTAAATCCTAAGCCTGCTCCCGCTAGCAGCTCTAAGTTTGTGCTCTGAATAGAGGCTGTGTTATTTTAACCACAGGATTTCTAGTCATGGGGGAGGAGAGATGGATTAGGTACGTTTGCAATCTAATGCTGCACATTCACCTCAACTGAAACGAACTACTTTAAGCCTGATGTAAATAAGCACTACTAAGATATAAATTTCAAGAGCCCACTAGCCAATTATGCTTAAACTAACATGCCAAAGAACTGTGGAAAATTCCAGAGGAATAAGATAACATACTTTTGTGCTCTTTCCTAAATAAAAGGCATGTGTGGAATTTCATGCTAGATACTACGACAAGTGAGGGGCAGCAGATGAACTGTGCAAACTAACCTATGTAAGGTGCCGTACCTTGTAAAACAATATTCCTAACACCTGTTAGGATGGATTTCAGCAGGCACCCCTGCAATTTGGATTTTCATAGCTTGTAAAAAGTGCAGATATGAGGGATTTGAATCTAATACTTCAAAAGACCAAATAAAGCTCTTTAAGGTAATAAGGCAAGATTTTAAAAGGCCACGAGGTCTGCAGTTCTGCAGGAGCATAGGCATTAGCCCGCTGAACAAGTGCCATCTCCAACAGGGATGTAAGCTTGATACACCCCCTGCAGCTCATGGATTGCTACAGAGATTGTTAAATGCAGGCAAAATATTGTGCCCAGGACACTGTTTGGGGGTTTTATTGTTTAATCCAGCTCAAACTCTACCTTCATTACCTGCTTTATGACACTTTGGTGCCGCAGCTGCTGTGGTTGCAAAGCATGGCTACAGTCCAGGCTTCCAGGGCCACCTCACAGCTGACGGAAAAAAAATCTATCAGCTTTCTGAGAGGTATGATTTGTAAATAAAACACATTCTTAAACTTTGACCTGAACTCAGGAAAATAATTTGTATGCAAAACACTACAGGAAAGGGGACAAATTTCAATTTGTCTTTGACAGCAGAGGCTTCAGCAACACAAGTTTAATTCCTTTTTGAATAAAACCTGGCTCTATAAATAACATTATCTTGCACTTACGTAACGCTCTTCATCCCAAAGCATTCCCAAGTGCTTTGCAGACGTAATCATCCCATCTGAAAACCACAGGCAGACCTCCCACCCCGGCATGGAGGATAACACCGTCCGGCAGCGCTGCCGGCGCCAGGCAGGAGGGAGGCAGCAGGACGTCCAGCGGCAGCTCGGCCGTCTCCTGCGCATCGGCAGGAGCTGGCAGCTGGCTGGGGAGACACAGCCAGCACCCTGCTTTTGGGGGGCTGGCCGGGAGCACGGGGCGTCACCTTGTTGGGTCACCCAGCTACCGCTGGCTACAGGAGAGCTTGCTTGGATGTACAGGTCTGGTATCTTTAATGACTAGCAGTGGTTAAAAGCCCAGCTGAAACCACAGGTTCCCCGAACGGACTGGGACATCTCCGGAGATATCAGCCTGCTTCCCAGAGCTCAGGCTGATCTCTCTGAGCTCTCCCTGATGCTTGGCTCAGCCTGTCTCACCTAAGCTTGGGTTTTTGCAGGGTAGACAACTGGGATCCCAAGCATCTGTGCCATGGGCAGGGATGTACACCTGAGCTAGAAGCAAAACGTCCTCAAACATCCCATCAACATACCTCTGGCCCATCAACCAACTTGTCCTTCCACCAGTTGAACAGCTTGTTCTGCCCCAGCTGGCTTTCTTTGGCATTGCTGTAATTGCCATAAGGTCAACTCCACTGATGTTTCCCAGCTACAGGTTCTACCTCATCCTTGGGTGGGACCCCCACGAGGAAAGAGGCATGAGAAATGCTCCCAGGGCAGGGGCAGATGTTGCTACAGCCCTCCTGGGAGGAGGTCCAGCTGGAAAGGCCCAGGCCTCCCAGTTTGCAAAGATACTGGTATGACAGGCACCAGACCTGTGCACCAACATTGCAAGCTGCCAGACAGGACGTTAGGAAGAAAACAACCCATCTCCTTTTCTTGTGCTCCCTGTTCCACCTTGATGGAGGATCTTTGCATGCACAATGGAAGTTTCTGTGCTGCAGAGGGGTATATTTTTCATTTTTGCTTAGCTGGCTCAATAGGAAACAGCAGGAGGAAGAGAGGCCAGCATAAGTTGCTCTGCAGGTTGACCTGAAAAGAGTCCATTTTTCCAGAAAAACTAAAAAAAAAAGTGGGAGGGGAGAAAGCAAAAATAATTTTTAATTAAGTGAAAGCATTTGATCCTAACGCATGGTTTAGTTTTTCTAGTTTATCTCTTAGGGCAGACTGTACTCAATTTACAAAGAAACAGCACTTAAAAAACAAACATAAAGGAAACGAAGAGTTTTGTTTCTAAAATGTCAAGGCAAGAGGTTTCAGCGTTCCACATTGCTGCTGTTTCTTTGGGATGTAGAGAAAAGTACTAACAGAGGGACAGGTTTAGTGTTTGTTTCCTTTCTCCTCCTAGACAAGCCAACAAATTGAACCCAAATTCACAAACTGGTTCCTTCAAGTTTGTATTTGTTATTTAAAAAAAAATAAATCTTTCTGTCTGAAACCTTTGCCATATTTAGGCTCTGACACAGCAGCCAGCATTTGGAAGTCGAACATCTGCCTACTGATGAAGTTTGTTATTTTTCTCTCATGCCTTGAGGCAGCTCAGACCTACTCCCCACCTGATGTGTGCTCCTGCTGCAGTGCAGACCACAAACGTGCCCGCTGCCTCCAAAACAAAGTCAGCTCTGCATAGTTTCCTAGAGCCCTTTACCTCTTCATCCAACCTCACGTTACGGCTCTTAGCTGAAATGGCTGTTTCCCAATTGTAAACAGCAACAAATTATTCCTGGTCTGTGAGAGGAACATTCCCTTTCAGCACCCTCTGTGCGATGCTGGATATTTCTGCACTGTAATCACACCGGGCTGAGGTCTGTAAGCTGTGGTGCTCACCTGCCTTCTATTAAAGCCTGCAGAATAAAACACGGCCCATGCTAGAACTATTTAGGGATTCAATTTTGCATTTCAGTCAGCGCTTAGATGAATTGAGCAACAAATGAAAGGAAATGTGAAGCACAATGAACTGTACAATGAAGTACAATTCTGCAACAGCAAGAACTCCCACGCTGGCCTCCCCTTCTGAGATAATGGGATGAAGAATTCATAACAGACATTGTCGATGGGAAATTACATATTAAAGGAACCTGAATAGTTGCCCATCTATTTTGCATGTTTTCTCAATTTTTTATAAAGTGAACTGACAATTAGAGATAAAACTATTCTTTTATCTCCCTATTTAAACTCCCTATTTCTTTTGAATTAGGGAACCACTTCTAGAAGTGATATTGCCAATCCACGCTGTTAAAAGATGTTCCATTAGAATCCACACAAAACCACGACTGATCTAGAAAAAACAAACTTTTGGGAAAAAAGCCCATTGGGAATGGTAGCAGACCACATTTTCACACTTCTGCTCTGCAGTTTTGACATCTGGTATTTACTTCTGTTGTAAAAGAAAGCAAATGTTTTCTTTAATCAAAGTACTCCAGGAACTGAGGTCCTTTACCAGCCCCTCCCAATATCAACTACCGTAAGACACAGAACTGTGATAGTTGTCAAAAATGAAAAAAAAATACAGGAAAAAAAAGTGAATTTAAGCTGATGCATCTTGAACTGTTTTCTTTCCGTATTGCAGTGTTTGTTTCTGTTCTATTTTTTTCTAAAATTATGTTAATTGCAACCATCAATGAACATAAAACACCAAACAACTTGATGAGCTAAAACTGAATGAGCTTACAGTTAATTGCAAGTTAACCCCAGGGAATTCCACCAAAGAGTTTCCCTTTAAATGAAGTGTGTGCAGCTCTCAGTTAGAAGCCCAAGGTAAAACAGGTAGGCCCCTGGTTTGAGGGATCCAGGCCCTGTTGGCTGGCACAGGAGGGGCGCTGGCAGCCATTGACCCTATGTGGGCATTGCTTCTCCTTTCCAAACCCATCAGGTCTTGCCCCTGCCATGAGAAAGTTGCACCCAACCCAGCAAGAAGCATCTCCCAGTTAGCGGCATTAGGACTGTGACCCCCTGTTCAGGGTTGTGTGGGAGACTGCTCAATGCATACAGACCCAGGCACCCATGGGAAGGTGGCAGGTCCAGGGTACGTGGAGTCAGCGTGCCCCCCAGCCTGGCCCCAGGAGGTCCAGGTCTGCTGAGCGAGAGCAGGGACATGCTGAGGTGGGCTGAGCACCACAACCAGTCCCTGCAGACTTTGCCACAGCTCTGACACAATGAACAAATTGAAATCAATGTCCATCTGGAATGAGCCCTTGTGGGGGAAGGTTTAAGTTTCACAGCTTATCACTGCCTCAACAATCAACTTCGTTTCACATGGTGGAAACCTCTGAAGTTGTGTTGAATATTAGCACATGAGTACTGGGCAAAACCTAAAGTATAATATAAACTATCAGTAATGGTGCAGGCTTTTCTTACCTTGCATTGGTGGATCTCAGGGAACTGCAGGACTCTGCAGAGGAGCAATGGATTTAATGACTGAATCACCAGGGACCAGGTGTGAGCCAAGGACCTACGGGGACTTCAGTGGACATGACCTGCTGTGCTCAGCATGCAGTAAGGAAAACTGTGGTCACCTTCAAGCTGGGGTACCTCACAGTTGTCCCAGGAAGGGTTGAGTGGCAGTGCCCAGGGCTGCCTCAGGACAAGGCTCACTTTTAATTATTTGAATTGCCAATAACAGAAGTGTAAGTCTGGCCTGTATCTGCAATCACTCAGAGTAGAGTAAGAATTTGTGCTGCTTAGCAAGTTCTTTTGGTTACATTAACAAATTTAGAGAAAATAAGGAAATTTAATTATTCTCCATGGATGCTTAAGAGTGTATTGTGACTGTAACTAAGTTGGCCTCTCAGTTGGGTGTATCCCTAACTCTCCTCCCATTCATACCAGAATGCCTGCGTTTGATGATGCTTCAAATCTGGGCTAACTGGCCCAGTGCAGGTATAGACTTGAGTTCTGGGGTTTCTTTTGGAAAGGAACACCCTGCTTGCAAAGATGATGAAGCCAAAGTCATTCAGCTGCTGGTAGTCTTCCCATATCTTCCTGAATGCCTAGAAGGCACTGGGAAGCATGCACTTCCCAGTGTGCCTAGAAGGATGTTTTTAAATTACTTACTAGGCAGGTACCACAGTAGAGCTCACCTTCTGGCAAGGCAATGAGTTTTGGGGGACCCACATAGGTGAGGGCAGCACTACCATGGCACAGTAAGGTCAGTACAGTCTCAGGTGACTGCTGACATTGAAGCCAGACTGGTGCAGGAGCACTGCCTTTGATGATAATCACTGGCATTAATTCTGTGATGAAGACATATCCAAACCATCAATTGTATTGAGCAGCATTTTGTCCTAATTTTCAGGATATAAAATGTCATTACATTGCCCTTATGGTGATTTGCTTCAGAAAGGGCTTTCTTTTGGTCTGAGGATTACAGTTAACAGATCTGATTGGAAAATTCCAGCCTAGTTAGAAGTATTTCATTATAATGTTAGAAAGAGGTATTATGATCTGATTAGGTCTTATTTAAACTTTCTTACCCTGTCTATCTATCTGCCCCTCTTCTATATCCCATCCCCAGCCTTTTCTGACTTGCTGTGAGTATAAGACAGAACGAGAAAATCCATGTGGATCTCAGAAGGAAGAACATGTGTTTCCTGAAGGGAGCTTTTGGATGAGATAGATAGCTGAAAACCAGGCTGTATAGACAGCTAAATTTCACTGGGGACAACACTGAAAATACTCCTAGAGAAGAGCCATTTTTGCTCAGCAATGCAGAATTGCCAGTAGCAATGCCCAGTGAGAACTTCCACTCTAGAAGATGTTATCTTCTCCCCATGTCCTGCCAGATGGACAGATGTGCTTGCTACTACTGAATATGCCTTTGTTTTGAGGTGCCTTCTGAGCTCCTCAAGAGGTCTCCACTCTTGTGAGACCCCACCTGGAGTACTGCATCCAGCTCTGGGGCCAACAACATAAGAAGGATATGTGCTTGTTGGATCAAGTCCAGAGGAGGGCCATGAAGATGATCAGAGGGCTGGAGCACCTCTCCCATGAGGATAGGCTGAGAGAGCTGGGGTTGTTCAGCCTGGAGAAGAGAAGGCTCCGGGGAGCCTTATTGTAGCCTTCCAGTACCTAAAAGGGGCCTACAAGAAAGCTGGAGAGGGACTTTTTACAAGGGCATGTAGTGATAGGACAAGGGGCAATGACTTTAAACTGAAAGAGGGTAAATTTAAATTAGATGTAAGGAAGAAATTCTTCAGTGTGAGGGTGGTGAGGCACTGGAACAGGTTGCCCAGAGAAGTTGTGGATGTCCCAGCCCTGCAGGTGTTCAAGGCCAGGTTTGTGGGGCTCTGAGCAACCTGGTCTCGTGGAAGGTGTCCCTGCCCATGGCAGGAGAGTTGGAACTAGATGATCTTTAAGGTCCCTTCCAACCCAAACCATTCTACAATTCCATGATTCTGTGATTAAATCCCAACAAGAAGATTCATATGTCAGCAGGGAACATTTGCACTACATATGTGACAGCTATAAACTGGAATTTCTACCTTGGAAAACTTGCATTATTGGAAAGCTCTGCTGTTGCAGGAGGAGCCCTTTGCATCTCCTGCAATGTTTATATACTCATCTTTATTGTGGAAAGGAAGATTACTTATTGTGAAATCCAGGATCAAAAATGAGGGCAACTGAGTTCTGATTTATGAGATTAAGTGTTTTCTCTGTGTTAACAAAGGATTCACTTTCTTGCAGTCAGGTATGTGTATCTTTAATACTGTGTTACATAATGATACCCAAACCAAAGCAGTTTTCAGGTGCAGCAGGAGTGTCAGCTCCTGCTTTACTTTCTGAGCAATGCCTCTTCGAAGTCTCCTGTCTTACCTTGTACCCTCTGTACCATGAGCCGCTCTGCACGTGCAGCGGAAGCCATGATGGCAGTGCTCATCCAGGACCAGGAAGGACCAAGCCAAACTGTGGCAGCTGGAGGCCTCTCCTGCTCTTGTGCTCCTTTCTAAACTCCTTCACGATACAGGCTGTATTGGGTTTGTGTGGCAAGGTTTTGGTAGTGCAAGGGCTGCAGGGGTGGCTTCTGTGAGAAGCTGCTGGAAGCTTCCCCTGTGTCTGATG
>NW_010521273.1:0-7926 GCF_000687285.1 Phaethon lepturus | reverse complement strand
CCCAGCCTCCTCCACACACAGCTGGGAGGGGAGCAGGCAGCCATCCCTGGGAGCTCAGGGAGCTCGCTCCTGGCAGCGGTCCTGCCGTGGAACTGCTGCCGGCAATGAAATTCCCTTTTCCACGCCCTGCACACCCTGTGAGGAGAGAGGCCTGCCTTCCCAGCTCTCACCTTGGCTGTGCCCTCAGCTCTGTTTCCCTCACCCTCCCAGTCCCTTCTCCTTTCTCCAGTACAGCTGGTGGGCGGCCATGGGGCCTGCCTCCCGCTGGCTCCCTGCAAGGGGAAAATCCCCTTGCTCTGCTCCTGCCGTGTGGAGGCCGAGGTACAGGCACCATGGCTGGGCAGCGTGATGTGGGAGGCCCGGACAGAGGTGAGTCACTGCGTCTCCATGCTGTCTGCTCTGCTTCTGTTCCTCCCGTCAGCGAATATTCATATGTGCTTTTCCTAAGGGGCAGGGGGGATTTATGTAAGCAATGGGACAGACAGCTGATTTAAGCCTCTGAATCCTATAAACTGTGTAACAGATGATGTCTTTCTGGGCTTGTGGTGAGGGCAGCTTCGTACTCCATGCAGGAGGGAGTTGGAGGGCACCCAGCGAGGCAGGGAGCTGTGCACCCGGGAGTGCACAAAGGCTGGGGCTCCTTTGCCTGGATGGAAATGGCGGAAGAGTGTTCTGCCATGCTGGTGTAAGGCCTTCACCTTGAAGGACAAGAGTTCTGCAGGGGACCAACCCTGTTCCCCTGGAGCAGTAGGGAGAACCACCCCAGAAGCTGGGAGAGGACTGTGAAGTATGTGCAGGCATCTGGAAAGCCAGGGCATGTGGAGCAACAGCTGCCGGCATTTGGCCTTGGCCAAGCACCACTCTCACAGGAGCAACCCACAACAGCATCAGGAAACTCCCCCTTCTCTAGCCGTACCCTGGAAACCCAGGTCACACCCTGTGTTTTCTCCCAACACATGATATTTTACAGCTCTACTACAACATCCTTTCAGTGCCTTGGGGGCTTCAATTTCTATCTGCATTTATTGTTCCCACTGATCCATAGAGGCTTCCATCTTGGTGGATCTTTCTTTTCATTTCTGATGGGCACACAGTTCCCTGAAGAACCTGTCTGTGCTGTCCCAGAGAGAATCCTGCAGGTGCATTAAAGCAATCTATCTTTTCACAAGGGACCTGATTGCTAAAGATGTGCTATCACCAGTATGCCAATTTTATTTGTATTAAAGCACCTCAGCCTTATAGTTAGGTAAATTGTGCTGAATTCAGTGGAGTTATTTTAAGCCTAAACATTTGTTCAGTAGTTTTAATTTAGCCTCTTCCTCATTCACTTGTTTGCAAGAATTATCTGTTCTGCATCCACATGGCGATTTTATTTTATTGTATTTTGCGATCTAAAATTTGTGTAAAAGAAAAACCCTCAAGGTTGACAAGGACTAGGATTGACGGAACTATGGCTCTTTGAAATCCCTGTTGTCCATTTAAATTTTAATGTTTCTATCATTTGTTCCTCAGTGTAAATTAACAGCCATGGCAGTGTGTTGGGTTTCTTTTCCGAAGTCAAGACTTTAAATTTAATTCAATAGCCTAGATTTACAGCTATTCTATATTTCACAAGGCAGAATCAATAATGTGACTGAAGTGAAGAAGATAAAAATTTATGGTATCTTGCAATTTAATGGTTGAAAAGATGCAATTGGAGAGATCATAAATTGTGAAGGAGTTTATGCTTCATTGCTCCTGATTCAGTGCTTGCTGTTAGAACTTGATTTGTGACTATTCACAAGGTGTGATTAATGGTGTGATCGATGCTTGCTTCAGTGCAGTAAAGCAGTTGTAATGCTCTTCATTAGAATAAATAAAATAAATTGACTGAAGCTTTATAAAAACTGTGTAACATTTAAAATCTAAAATGTCAATTTTTTTTCCTGTTACAATTTAGGTTTCTTCAGGCAGTTTCCACCTACATCACATCACTCATTGTCATTCTTTTTAGATATTATAGAAATCCATGTGGGTTTGGGTTAGCTTTATGCAAAGCTCAGTGAAGGGGAAAAAAAAAAAAAGAGTTGAATAGGGCTGACTAGAGTCTAATATTTTTCTGGTGGCTGTGTTTTGCCATCCTGCAAATGTACATTTATTCTCCTTTAACACATGCAAGTTTAAAGGAATCAAGGCAGAAAATGACTCTTCCATACATAGCTCTACTAAAAACAATAAAAATTAATAATTTTCATTGTTTTTAAATGGGACGGATATATGATCGGCACCCTAGCAGAGACAATGAAGATAAAGAGGCTTTTTTGAGTAACATTTTTTTTTTGGTTTAAGGATGTTCATTACATAATCCAGTGTTATCTCACAGTATGCTCTAAAACAGACAGGGGATTATGAGAAAACTGCAATGTCCATGAAAGGCAGTAGAATGTAATGATTTTGATGTTGTCATTTGAAGAATTAGGCTCCAGGAGATGCAAATGAGAAATAGGGTAGGAAATGCCCTAGGATGCCTTGTACATGCCAGTTAAGTCCCCTGCAGTATATGGATCATTTTGAAGTTTAAAAATGTCTAAGTTTAAACATGCTGTGCAAAACCCAGGGAGTGAAGAAATTGTACTGTGAAATTTAGGGAAAATTCTAGTGTGGCTTGAATCTAGAACTCTTCCATTTGCTTCAGTCTTGTTTGCTTTTGTTTGCCTCGTTGAGAGATAGGCCTTGTAATTAGCTGGAAAAGTTTATCAGATTTCCACTGTGCTCCCTTGTTCTGATTTTCCTCAGTGTCCTTTGTCATGATGTGTGTAGAGATTTCAGGTTTGTGTTTGATTTTAAGAGGAACTATAGGTAAATCTAAAGCTACTAGACAACAAGGCACCATTTTAACAGCATCAGTGATCTAAACATTTCCTGTAATTTGTGTATCTTAAAATATGCTGTAGCAACTCCAAGTGTCAATGATCATGCATTTGCTGATTGGAATTGCAAAGAGAATGAAAAAAGTGAGGAAACTAAAAGTGTTTTTGAAACACATAGCTATGTCAAATTAATGTTTCTATTATTGCATACACAGAATTTACAGACTAGCAGTTGTCACTTCACAAAAAAAAATATTTTAAAATAGATCATATTCTATCTGTCAGCAACCTGGCAGAGATTCAGATATTAACTGCAACCCGTTCTGACAGTAAACACATAGTAAAATATATGAGACTATAATGTAAGTAGATAAGCTTTTCTTTTGTACATGATTTTTTGCTTCCTCACTATCAGTTGAAAAGCCAGTAATTCCCCCACACAAATGAGTTTCTGTGAGTCATAAAAACTGGGTTTGGTAGCAGCAGACACAGCCCCCAGAGTATAGTAGCTGAAAGATCCCAAGAGCCACAATGCTGTAGTGAGCAGGGAGGCATAGTTATACTAGGCAGTTGTGGTTACTTGACCAGCTGAATTTGCCTTTATCTGACAGCTATCCAAAAATGTAGGGCCCCAAGGAGATGTGAAGCTCTAATTGTGTTTAACACAAAGGGAAGGCTGACTTAAACTAAAACGTCACCACTTGTGTGGCAGGCAGAATACCTGTGTACCTACTTTCTTGGTTTTGTTTTTTTGATTTTTTTTTTTTCCCCCAAGAAGATGATGACCTATGCAACCTATTATGCTATTGAGAAGTAGCAGTAGTAATGGCAGTGAGCCCTTAGAACTTGCTGTCTGTCTTTATCATTACCAAAATGCATCATCAGTCTAGTTTTGTAGAAAGGAAGGCTCAAGCACTGAACAATTTCTCCAAAGTCATATGCCAAATTTGCTGCAGTGTCCTTTCCACCTTCTCTTTAGACCTGTATCATATTCTTTTGGCTTTTGTCCCTCTTGCCAATGGAGAAAGCCACACCCATTTATAAGGAGTGCCAGAAAGGATGTTATGATAAGATTTTATTTGGGATTTTTTGCTTACTTTCAACTGTTTAAAAAAAAATTATTTTCTGTTAAGTGGGTATATTTGCACTTATTTGGGCAGCTTGCAGATATTTTCAGCCAGAAACACATGGGCAGTATATAAACAGAAGATTTTGTTACCAGGCTGATGAAAGATCACTTCACGGTGGGAGTAGAGCCCTGTTTCTTCAAATGTGGCATGCGGTAAGGGAATGGCTCAGATTAGGCCAGGTAATGAAAGCAATATGATAATACCAGAGAAGCAGAATATTACTATGTGAGGGGGCTGGGCAGGCCGAGATATTGCACCTTAATTGCTTGTTTTATCTAATCTAACCTCTTCAGAAACAGCTGGACTCTGCACTGTGCTGTGTATGGACATCCTCAGTTAGCTCCACCAACACTGAGGGTTGGCACAAGAAGCTTTTGTGAAATAGGAGAGGGTGTGAATTGAAATAGCTCTTCCACACTGCCTTTCACAATGTACTTCTCCCCCCCCCCCACCCCGGTTAATGCCTTTCTGCAGTCTAACTTAGTCCGCCTCAAAGTGGACTAAACAAAAAGGTTACTCTTCAGGCAGAAAGAAATTGTTCACATAGGAATAGTGATTCTGCAATAGTTTCCTGGCTTTTTCTGAGTGAAAAAAAACCCCAGTCATTAGCCCCTCAGAAACCTGGCTGCTTGGAATACGGAGGGGATGGATTTACTAGTGTTGGTTCACCACCCCATAAAGGTAACCATTGTTGCCCATTCTCCAGCTTTATATGCCCATGATACACCATGGGAACATCCAGACAGTTCACACCTTCTGTTTATTTTTCCTCCCGAGGGAAAGTTGTTGTTGTTTCTTGCCCAAACAAATGTATTGCCTCCTTGTTTGGGTATCTTCTGCAAATATTGGCTTCTCTCTTGCATCAAATATTCTCCTGTTTTCCCTTTCTTTGTGACAATGGTGAACATTTAACAGCAACATAAAATGCTGAGTGCTTTCAAGCTGAGGTTCTCAAACAATTTCAAATTACAGACAGGAAAACTGAGGTATGGCACAATTTATCCAAAGCTATACTTTGAGTTTGTTTGCAGGCCCTTATTTCCTTAAGATGAATCCTGCATCCTGTCCACTGTGCCATTCCAGCATGAGAAACTCCTGCCTCTACCCAGTGGTACCTTCTCGCTTTTTGAAGGGATGTTGACTCTACTAGTAGTAACAAGCAGATGCTGCTGAAGAGCAGCAGTACTAAACCTTCTCTCACTACTTTTGTCACTGTTGATGCTGAAAAGGATACAGTTTATTCTTGGGTTTTGTTGTAAATTTGAGACGGGCTGACAGAGTCTATTTCTTTGTTTCCTAGGAGAAAACACAGCTTTGGCCAGGTGCAGGTGTGTCATTAGGTTTATGCTGTTCCTATTTGATATTTGCAGATTTAATGAGAGAGACTGTTACTAGTAGATGATCCTACTGTTACCTTATGATGAAGTGCATCTCTCCCAGGTAAGCAAATTATTGCAGAACTGTGTTTTGCATGTACAGATTTAGTTTTGTTTGGTTTTTTCCTAACTAATAGAATATAATAGAAAAAGAGAGCACTACAATCCTGAAACCCTTCTTCCATAGCTACTGGTTCAATGACAGGAGGATGTAGCTGTCAGCTACAGGAAGATAGGAATCCTGGTTAGAGAAGAACAGGGGTATTCATGTAGTAGTGCCCCAGATAAATACATAAGTATTGCCGCACTGCAGCTAACTCACCAAAATCACTGTTGTCCAGTCTTACATTGGTTTGTGGGTGTATAAAGTAAGACAACCTAGCTGAACAGTCATTTTCATATGAAGTGGGGACTTCTAGACAGAGAGTACTACTCCTTTGGCGGGGGGCAGGGGGGAAGGTGCCTAACTGTTGGTTTTTTACTTACCTGTCTTCTCATAATTACTTTTTCCCCCCAAGGGAAGGTAGGGGGAAAAAGCTAAATCACCTGCTATGCTTAAATGTCCAGCCAGCAAAGATTAAGGACATAGACAAACAAAATAAGGCTGCGACATCTTATAATGGCATTTCTGAGACAGTCTGATACCTGGATAAGGGGAGCAGTAAGGCTCTCACTGTTAACACGAAGGTGCAGAATTCAGAGGTGAATTCCCCCTACTGCCCTTAATTCAGTATAGAGCTTTAGTTCTAGTGACTCACGCTGAGGAAACTTACTTTTTCCACAAAGAAGAATTTTGCAGTCTCATACATTTCAGTAGTAAGACAATGTTTATGTTCACTCTTTCTTGTGTGTAATCTAAGTTAATTGCGAAGTAATCATATATTCCTATTTCATAAAAAGGAATTCTCTGTCGACTCTTTTCAAATGGCTGTGGACTTGTGCTCTCTCTCTTTATTGTTACTTAGCTAAATTCTTTATTTCATCTTCCCTATTAAGTCAGCCCAATCCCCTGAATATATTATTTTTCTTCTGACTTGCTTTTCTATGACAATGTCATTCTAAGAAAACATTCCTAGACACCAGTGGAGAGGGAATATTGTTCTCCTGCTCAAAGATACAGTTGTGCAACATGGCTCCAAACCACAACAGCCAAAGTGCTCATTTACATGTTGGTTTTTAATAGCAATGATCATTTCCCCAGCAAATTTCTAATAATGTCTTTCTCCCAGAACTGTACACCCTCCTATTTGCTACTACTTCAGATAGCAATAAGCGTTACAGTACAGTGTATAAATATATTTAGGAAATTCTACTCTGTCTGCCCCTTGCTGTTACCACTTTTTTTCTGGTTCTGAGTGTCTATGTCTAGTGTCTACCAGTTTCTTCTAGATCCCTCACAGTTCATTAAGGGGTTGCACAATTTATTAGGAACCAATCATGCATTCATACTTTCTTCCATCTGAAGTGCACTTTTAAATGTTAGACTACACACTAATCAAGTTGAACATAATAATGAGAGCACGTTCACATTGTTAAGGTAAATGACCCAATGCATTCACAGTGAAGACATATCTGAACTACAGTTTGTGCTTTTCATTGCAATATTGAACATTCTGGACAACTCTGAATCGTGTTGTTTTGTGGCAGCCTTGCAAATATGTGATTATTATTACATTTCTGGCATAACTCTAGACATTTCATTCCTACTTTGTGATAAATTTCCAAGTGCCATTAACTGGGGAGGATTTTATTGTGTAAATTCCTTCCTGTAAATTAGACTAATAATGCATGAATGGAACACATACCTTTATATACACGCATCTTTACACTTACATACAGTAGCGAATGATATATCAGGTTGAGCCTGATACTATGCACCTGTTCTCAGGGAAGGCAGTAGGTATTTACTATAAACTTCAGTGTTAATAATACAGGATCCGAGGATGGCAAGTGGAGCTAAAGAAAAAAAGTAAATTAATATTTTGGAGGTAGAAGGATGGGAGGTAATAAATGCATAAAAACTTTCTCTTCTGCATGCTTAATGGAATATGTTCTGGGATTTGGACATTTTACTTTTTTTCATTCCCCAGAAGAGGAAAGGGATTCTTTGATGTGGTTTTTAAAATTCTGTAGGAGAACATCAATTCTGTTTGTGCTGTGTGAGGCATTCTGTTCTAGGACTTCTGCATGTGAAAAGGAAAAGACAATTTTGTGTGAGTAAATTGGTCTGATTATATTCCTACAGAGCAAGCAGGATTAGACTTCAGCTTTGTAAAAGTATGCTCAGTCTCCTGGGGCTAAGTGCACAGCTAAATGAACGTGAAGCACATGCAAGGTAATCTAGTGAACATGGGTAATAATAACAGTGACTATTAGCAGACACCAATGACCATAATACGTTCCCAAGGTACTAGTGTTTCGTTTCTGGACTCAGCATGCACAGGCTGCTCTGGCTGTGTATACTGTGCAGGTGAAGCAGAGCTCACAGTTCTCACCATGCCTTCCTTCTGGTGACCGGGAGAGTTCCCAGGGAAATGGGAACATGGCTCAGGGGCTGGTGCCGTCGTCAGA
>NW_010521272.1:4641-6776 GCF_000687285.1 Phaethon lepturus | reverse complement strand
GCATAATAATTACCTTGTTGTCACAGACTGTTATATTCTGACACCTAACCTGTTTTCATACTGACCACTAATAAAAAATGGCACAAAGACATCCTGTTGTTCAGATGCACACCTGAAGCAGGCATTTCTAAACCTTCTATTCAACACTTTCCACCATTCCAAAATTTACTCCTTCATCATAATCTTGACATGAGAAAACACTGTAAGAACAAGTCCATCCCTATTTGTGACAGTTACTTTTTTTAGTGAAATACTAGTAAATACTTTGAGTTTATCGTATGCTTAGGATTTGTTCCAAATATATGTATAATACGTATTTTTAATACGTGTGAACAGTGGCAGTTTTATAAGGTGTTCTAATATTAATCTATCAAACATTTTAAAACAAGACTAGAAAAGCTTGATAAAAATTTAAAGACTGTTAAAGCTTTTCATAGTTGAAAGGAGAAATCCTGAGAAAAAAGTAACTTTTTTTTTTTTTTTAATGGAGGCAATAAAGCCAGAGGGATTTGGGGGAAAATAAGTCACAGGAACATAAACCACCTGGATCCCCATGCATCACGGGAGTTGCATAAAGAAAAAGTCTGTTCCTGTATTATGTAAAAATGGACATATGTATATGCACATACACAAAAGGAAAGGGGAGGACCCTGCTGCATTTACCACCTCCACTGACATTCCCAGAAGTTCAGGGTGTTATTAGGGAGGTGAGGAGGGCTGCTGAGGTGCTCGAAATTGGATGGGGTCATGAGGGGATCTGAGTTGGGTTCCCCCATTTGCCGAGGTCTCTATGACCCACGCTCAGGGCCTTTGCATCAGGTAGCTCTTCAGATAACTGTGCATGGATGAGACCTTTAAGCCTTTGGTAATGGGCCAAGGAGTTTATTGACACCAGTGAACAATTCCATGTCTAGTTTTATCAGGAGACGGTCAAGCTCATCCAGGACTGTCTGCAACATCAGCAGCTCATGCTGGCCCCAGAGGGGGCAACAGAGGAGGTGCAGCCGTATCAGGCACCTGCCACATCCGTTTCATTAGGCAACCAGTGGTGCCAGCTCAGGATAGCGGGTGAGGCTGGGGGCCCTGGCTGAGGAAACAAGAAATGCTTTGGTTTTCAATTCATTCCCCAGGTGCAAGTTCCCAGAGGAAACCTCTGATAGTGATTAAAAGCCGCTCTTATCCTGTGGTGGATATCTTTCTGGGGCAGAAGGAGAAAAAAAAAAACCCATCCTGTCCTCTTGTCTAAAGGGATGGCAGGAATAAACTAGCCTTTCAGGCAGGAGGAGTTGCAGGTCGCTTAAAAGTGACTTGCTTTTTTCGAGGCATCAGAAGGCCATAATGCAGGATATAATGCTGCCTGCTATCGATTGGTTTTTGTCTCCCTGTCCATTAGACCTTGATGCCTCCTTTGTCATTTACAAACTACGCAGTTTGTTGCAGCAGCTGTACATGAAGGAACAAGAGAGGAGCAAAAGAATTGCGAGGGAGGCAAGAGAACATGCTAATGATAACCCAAGCTTTGCCATAGCTCTCTAGCCCTTTCCTCACAGGACTACCCAATGACCTGATGTGCAAGCACAGCGTCCCAGAGAAAGCAACTGCTCTGTATCATGATTTCTCTTGCCTTAGGGCACATGAAACTCCTGACACCTTCATTTCTTTCTCTGAATATTGTCCAAATTTTGTTTCTACAATGGTTGCTTGCATTTAGTCACCTCCACTTCCCTTTGCTGGTGTATGGCATGGATGGTTGCATCACTTGCTCTTCTCTTCTGAAGGTTTGGTAAGAGAAGGGGTAAGGAAGTTTGGGAAGGCAGCACCTCTCACTGCAGAGAGTAGTATCTCCCACTGAGGAATCTGTGACTCCTCATTGCAGCAATGAGAGGATTAGGATCTTCCAAGTGTCAGCATTAGTTTGCTGACTTTCATTGAAGAATAACTGGATGAATTTTGTTTTACATTCAGAAATTCTCCACACAGTGGTTTAAATTTTGAGGTATAAAAGAAACACCAAAGCAGTAGAGTCTGCGGGTTCATTACCAACATTTGCAACAGTACTTATATTAAATTAACAGGAGGCAGTTAAAACCAGGTTACTTTCTGTTTCAGATTCACTGTGGTGTTTGACAGGGAAA
>NW_010521272.1:0-4625 GCF_000687285.1 Phaethon lepturus | reverse complement strand
GGAAAGAGCTTGCATAGCCCAGAGCTGCCAGGCATTTGGAGGAAATGCTAAGTGACTTTCAGAATGATGACTCAAAGCTTCACAATGTTTACCGGTAGTGTCAGATTGCAGACTCTTGCATTAGTTTCCTCTCAACTGAAAAGTTCATTTAAGAGACAAAAATGAATCGATAAAAAACAATATCAGATACCAAATCAATACTGGGAATGCTGTAACAGACTGAACCTTGAGGTTGGCCTCACAGTGCAAGCAAAATATTTGAGAATTGTTTTCTTGTTATTACTTTCCTGCTTAGAGCTGTATTCTGAACTCTATTCACTTTAGAAGAGCTGGAGTTATGACAAGGCCTGTATAGGGAATTTCCTTCAAATGATGCTTGTCACATCTTCAGCTCGAACTGTGGGAATTGCCAAGTGAGTAAGTGAAGATTGAGAGTTTTATGTAAAACAGTCTTATTCATTTTTTAAGCTTATCAATTGGGAAATGTCTTCTCCCTCCTCTCCTATTCCATTCCCTTCTTTATACTATCACATCAACAGATTAAATAGGTGAAAAACTTCTTTCTTTCCATTTTCCTACTTTCTAGGAATTTGGTAGTCTGTTCTTTCCTTTGCTTTATTATCCACATCAGCCGATGACGTGTTAGTGACTTGCACGTGGAATATTTTAATGACCTTTAGATAGTTGCTGAGAGTTGTTATCCGTACATCTCAAAATGCATTGCAAAGGCTGGTGAACATTCTTAGTTGCATTTTACAGTTAGCCCAGAGAAGCTGACAGGCTGGCCACAAGCACAGATTTTTCTGCCCTGAGGTAGTGTTTTATGCCACTTTGGTCCTTATATAGTTTAAACTTCTTCCAGAAACTAATTACATGAACATAACGTTTATTAGGCTTAAATAATCCTTTTCCTGAGGAGAAGAATCATGTGCATAGTGTAAGGGCTCATATAGGTCAGGCTTTGTTTAAACATGCACATTGAAAAGTGTTCGTGTTGGGGATGATAAAATTAAGGAAGTGCACTGTGGATGTTCAGGGGAAAGCACTGAGGTCCCTCCAGTGCAGTTCAATGTCAAAGGGAGGAACACAAATCCCGACTCCTATTTTTTCTCTCCATTCAATGTATTACATTTTCTTTATATTATACAGGCGGTACAATTTCTCTGTAGTAATGCTTCCAATAAGTTTGGAGACAACTGTATGCTAAACCATTTTGTTAGACAGCAACCTATCAAGATGCGAGCGGGCAGTGCTTTTGCCTCATTGTCAGATTGCTTTCCCAAATAGGAGCTTATTGCACTCTGGCGTTGTGTCACGAGTGCTCTCTTTACTTGGAGGGAAGGGCTTTTGTTTCTTAAGCCTGACTGCTTCTCTTGAGTAGAGAAAAAATATTTATGGAGGATTTCCCCTGAACATGTGGGCCTGTGTCTGCCTGTCTTCTCAGTTGGAAAATTCGTTTCACAAGACAAATAATTGAGCTGTAGGCTAACTGGGAGAGCAAGCAGATGTGCTTCCTGCAATTGGAACATTTTTTTGTCTTTTCCCATTATTCACTCTGTCTCCTGTCTCCAGTAACACAGTGATGAAAATACTCTTCCTCCCTTGCGCAGAAAAGGTCTCACATTGCTCCAAAGCCGTATGTTTTGCCTTCCCTTTTCTGACATTTGACACAAGCTCTAAGTTTGAAATACTTGAGACATCCAAATAATTTCTGTTTGGCAATGGTTTGAAGCTCAATGAAATCATTCTGGCTGTTCATAAGGTAAAAATAATTTTACGTGCTCAAACACTTCGCTCATACTCTATATTCTTCACTATAGATAAAGTATTGTGACAGGAAGGTCTTCACTATAGGCAAAATACTGTAACAGTTAAGACAGATATGTTTCATTTCAAAATGTCATAATAGGGATTTTTAGATAATAGGTCATCCTGGTTCCCTTTGGAGATGTATCCTTTATGTCTCCCAACATCATGTGTTTTCTCCCAGCACTTGAAAACACCTCCCTGAAAGAAAATAGTAATGTTCTTAACCGTATTTAATAACACATTACAGATGCAAATCTGGATTTACAAATGCCAATAGATACTTGCATGTACAAATGTACATTTTACTCCTGCAGTAAGAGGCACGGATAATATTGTAAACCATTAGAGGTCAGGGTCTGAAAGTGTGGCTTTATCAATCTGCCTGAAACCAGAGGAAGGCAGAATATGTGAAGTGGAAATCAGTAAACTCTGGGAGATGTTACGATGGGAACAAGACAATGTATTTCAGTAACAAATAATAGGACTATTTTGCTGTAAAACTGGCTATTTATAAATAAAACTAATCAGAACATTTTCAAAAAAGGGTTTTAATATATTCTTAGGGATAGTTTTCAAATGTATCAGTAATTAGCTAACTGCATCTTTGTGCACTTTTTAGTTATTTTCTTAACTTTTTATCTTACTATCAGACTTAAAGGAGAAACTATTGCTGTCTTTCAAGAGAGAGCAAGATGATCTCTGAACAGAATTTCTCCTGTCATGAGTTTAATACAAAACACCGGTGTTACTGCAAAGGCAGTTTTGTAGTTAATACAATGTATCAGGTTGCTCCCTCCAGTATTTTCATTTCTATTACGTTCCTTCTTTTTTTCTCCTCTTAAATGATCTTAAAAGATCCTCAGTCTTTGCGTACGTAACACCTGAACCTACAAGACTGAAAGACAACACACGAATCTGGGTATCTCTCTCAGTGCTGTGTCCACATGTATATGTTCAAAGACAGATGTTTGCCCTCGGCCTTTTTCTATTTAAGATCATTCTCTGCATAGTTAATAATTTTCTTTTTTTCTTCTCTGCGCACCGCTACTTGATAGGATTTAGTCAACTGTGGAAATCAGACGGTGCCATTTTTGTTAATTATTCAATTTGTACATACATTTTCCTTCAGGCAGTGACTTCTCTTTTTCGCAGGTACAATGGGAATGCATTAACCCCAAGTACAAAGCAAAGAAGAAGAATTACAAGAACTCAGGCATCGTCATCCTTAACCAGTGCAAGGTAAATACGTGTTTCGCTCTTTGGCTGTTACTTTACTAAGCACTCAGCAATATATTTTAATGGTGTTTGGAAATGTAGACAACAAAGTGGAACTGCTTGTAGAATAGCAGTGGAAACGGATGCAATACAGAAAGTAAAGACAAGGACTTGAATCCCAAAAGCAAGCTGTCTGTCCCCAATTCTCCTCTTTTATTTCTCTTGCCCTATCCCGGCTTGTGTGCAATGGATCAGGCAGTACTAAACTCTTACACCTCCAGGCTTACCAGTTGGCCTTTTGTGTGTTTCCCTTCTAATCCTTCCATCATTTCTACAAAATTGCTCTTGTTCCTCCTAAACCAATAGCAAAATTTCCACTGACTTCCCACCGAGAAAGAGCAGAGCTTGGTTCTACTTTTGATGTGAATTTTCCTTTCTGTAGTTTTAGAGTTTTGATATTTTCTCTGTTTACATTTTTGTTTCTGTCTCAAACTGTTTTTAACGCTTTCTTCCTTTACCTTATTTTCAGTTGGCTCCTTCCCTCCTTCCAATTTACTGTTTTCAGGCAGTGCTCTGATGTTTTAGCAGTGCACAGCTAATTCTAATGTCTTGCTTTCTTGTCTGCAGATCCATAAGATGCATTCTTTCTTAGATTATATCATGGGGGGCTGCCAAATACAGTTTACAGTAAGTGTCTTACTTCTCTAACTTGTTTTAAAGAAAGGGAATCCCCTTAGATACTAATTCATTGCTTTCACAGAGAAATTAATTTTACATGCCATTCCTTGGTAAATTATTAAGGTCTTCTTGCAAAATGTTTTAAGCCTGGAAAATAAAACTATGTCAATGCAGTAAGATTTTTCTTGCACATTCTGATTTACTTTTATGTTTTGCAGCAATGACAATCACCTTGCAAAAAGTAAAGACAACTTCATGCAGGGGTGAGAAAGCTAAGCTGGTGTAGTTCCACCAATTTCATCTGAGCTACAGCCAGTCAAAAAAAAAAAAAAAAAAAAAAAAAAAAAAGCTGGAGAACTGAATTAGCCACTGTGACAGTCCTGACTGGCCTTTGGCTTTTGAGCCTTAGTTTGTTCACAAGAACTTCAAATAAATTCCCTTGCTGGGACTGTGTCACAGCAGGGGATTTCATCTCAGCTGCCTTTAGCTACTTAAATGTCAGATGTCCTGTTCATCAATCATATGGGCCAGTCTTCCCTTCTGGAATGAGTCCTCCGTTAAAGAACATTGTTTCCCCTCTAATGGTGCCGTACAGAAAGTCACAGGCAGAGAGGCAGTCCAGCCGGGGACCTCCCTCTGTCAGTCCGAGGTAGGTGCTAGGGTAAATGCTGGTGTTGCATACCTCAGCCGTAGCTACCACCAGTAAGAGGGCACTGCAGGGGGACATGGTTGTAATTTAGAGCTGATTCAGAAGCTATTCAGTTCAAGGAACAGGGGCTAAAATGATTTGCAGAGGTCTCTGTAAACCGAAATACTAATCATTTCCAAATAATAATTTTTAGAAACATTTCATGCTGTGTGGTTTTAATGCTTTCTTTTTCTTTTTCTTTCCCTTTTTCTCTTTTTCTTTTTCTTTTTCTTTT
>NW_010521271.1:0-241 GCF_000687285.1 Phaethon lepturus | reverse complement strand
AGGACCACCCGTGCTCTGCTCAGATGATCACGTGCATTCCTCCATGTCATCCCCGAGCCTTCTTTTGTCCGTCAGCCCCCCCCTCAACACCCCTCTCCTCACAGTCACAACACCTCCCAAGACCTTCCTCTTTCTCCACAGCACCTTGTAGCACATTATCTCCCGTTCTCTCTTGTTCCGTCAGAGACTCCCATCTTTCTTTGGTACACAGCGCTCCTTTATCTTTCTCTCTGCCGTCCAG
>NW_010521270.1:5166-10530 GCF_000687285.1 Phaethon lepturus | reverse complement strand
TTGAGTTGTGAAGTTTGTTTCCACACGTCAACAGAACACTGAATACGTAATTCATTTCACTTTTTTTTCAGTTTAGTCAAAGACAGTTGACAAACTTCCCTGTGTTGTCAGAAGCTGATACCATCAGAGGATGGCTTGCGCCATATCAGGTGGAATGAATCACCATCTGGAAGTACCTCACTCCACCGGTTATAGAGGTAACCTCAGCGATTAACTTAGACTATGCATTGTAAAACGTATAGTGATCACAATGTACAGTCTTTATGTTGTTTTTAGATCACTAAGAACGTATATCTCATTCAAATACACAATGTTCCAGGCTGCTTGGTAAAACAAGTACAAGCAAACAGTACCACGAGGAGAGGCTGATGAGCTCGGGCTTGTTCAGGCTGATCTAATTGCAGCCTACAACTAGTTGAAGGGGAGTAACAAAAAAATTACAAACCCTTCCCCATAGGGGTAGATGATGATAACAACGGGAAACAGCTCCATGCCCTGCTCTGAGCAGGAGGATGGGCTAAAGACTTCTGGAGGTCACTTCCACCCAATGTTTTTTTATGAAATGACAAAAGGATCTACAAACAACAAGTGCATGCAACATTTGGGGGACAGAAGATCCTATTCTGAAGAGGGGTTCCTTCAAACACTGGAGTAGCAAAGCAGCAAGACAAGTCAGTCATAGAAAGCGAAGAATGTGCCCCAAGCAGATTTTGTAAAGATCATGAAAAAACCCAAGGATAATAGGGCCTTAAATGAAAGGTCTTCCACAAAAGCATAACTCACCCAACAAAAGTTTCCAGGCACAAGGAAGCCCCAAAGAGGGCACTGAAGATCAAAATCAGCTTCATGTTTGATGTGAAGTTCAGCTCACCCTAGCAAAGGTGAATTTATACAGGACTTGTTAAGAAACCCTTTTTCAGATAAAACATATCTGTATTCCATGTGACTATGTTCTCACATTTATCAGAGCTTTCAAGGCAACCAACAGATAGGAGGCCAATTTCACCTCCAAAAAAATATTTTCCACTGACACATTCAAACCTGTAAGGGAGGAGTTGTTTTCAAAGCTTTGCCCACAAAGCTCCTCTGTGTCCTTTCACACATTTTTCTAGGTAGACGAAAACAGAGTCAAACTGAATGCCATCCCAGCACTCACTGGGGGTGAGGAGCTCTACCAGTTGACTCTTAGTCATGTGTTTTTCATCTACTGTAGATTTCTAGTAGCCCACTGCTCATTACAAAGAGGCAGCCAGCAGAAAGATCTCACTCCAGCAAAAATACTCAAGTTGAAATAATTGAGTGAAATAATCACTCTGGTGATAGCAGGCAGGTTCTGGATCCTGCCTGCCAAGGCCATGCTATAAATTCACTCTTATATACAAGCTACACACTTCTAGATATAAGCCAGATAATTTAAATATATTCTTTATTGAAATTGGAGCATTCCCTCCATCTTCAGTTGGGATGGTTTCAT
Source organism: Phaethon lepturus (assembly GCF_000687285.1). Taxonomy (NCBI): domain Eukaryota; kingdom Metazoa; phylum Chordata; class Aves; order Phaethontiformes; family Phaethontidae; genus Phaethon; species Phaethon lepturus. The sequence goes on along the minus strand of NW_010521270.1, from coordinate 9,056 downwards.
ACAGATCCAGCCAGCCAGTGCAAATTAAGGTTGCAGCAAGATTCACATGAAAGCAAGTAGGAACAGAAAAAAGCATTGAGTGAATAGGAACTTCAGAGATCAACTGTGCAGCTAGACCCTTCTCCTTGGACAGGCTTGCTAGAAATCCTCTTGTAATGAAGTAACCTTCTCAGAAAGAGGTGACAGAGGTCTGAAGAAGTGCTGGAACAGCCAATTCCGGGTCAACTTCACAATGCCCGCAGGGCTGTTCCTTGATCCAGTAGCTCTCTGGGTTCCTTTGCTCTTGCACTGGACTCTGCCTAAGTCTCACTTCATGGGGAATAGTCTCCATCTTGTTTGCCTTCCATAAAGGTGCTCAGATATTTGAGTTGTTGTTATTCATGTTGAAGGAGTAATGGCGACAGGCTGTCTCCTGGTTGAGATTTGGAAACCACCTCTCTTGCCTTTAGTTGTGGGAACACCCAGATGCAGCTGTCCCAGAATGACAGGTAGAGCTGGAGAGCTGTTTGGTACACTTTTTTGTTCATCTCATTAAAAATGTTACTGAGGAAGAGCCAGGTGCTGACCCTGCTGTAATACCTGCAGATGGGGTTCCTGGGAACTCACGTGGGACAGAAGGGAGATGGTTCAGCTACTCTGTAATCAACCTCAGGCAGCTGAGGAAAGGAAGGCTCTGACAATCCCCACAGGATCTCATCCATACTGCTCTCAACGTTTGTCAGCACCTCCCTGGGGAGCCACCCCCAATCTCCACTCCCACCCTACCGCTCTGCAGTTGGTGCCAGTGGCTTGGGTTCATGCCCACCATGGCTTGGTGTCATGGGTTCACAGCAGACTCCAAGCAAATCTTTTGTAAGGCCAGGCCTCATGTTTTTGAGAACAAAGGGAGCCCCAGGCAGAGATTCTGCCTGTTTTGACATATAGGAATTAGTCATCCTTCAACTGTTGTATCTTGGGGGCACACTATGGAGAACATACGGTCTGCAGGGAGGTAAGATATGTTTCTGTGACTCCCCAGATCTTTGAGGCTTAACCTAATCCAGTCCTTGGGAAACAATGGGATCTCCACTCCCTTCAACATAAATCAGATCCTAAGAAACAGGAAGCATCATGAGAACTTCCTGCTTTCCATCAGTACAGTAATTATGATGGAAGTCAAATCCCACCTGTAGCTTATGGCCTTCAACATTTCATAAAGAACCGACAGACTGTCCATACCACCTCCTGTGGATTCTCTCTTTGAAAACAGGAAGGAGGGACTTAATTTAGGGCAAAATTATAGCTTGCTTCATTACTCATGCTACATCCCTTATGGATGTAAAGGCTGCCAAGAGATCCCGCCAACTGTGATGTCAGGGTCTAAAGTACACCAACAAGCTCTGAGTGCCCTGACCAGCCTCATCTGGGGCCTCCACCCATTGCATTTAAGGAGCTGCATTTAAGCCCAAACCTTTGTACCCACTCCTAATCCCCACTGGAGGGGCTACAGAAGCCTGCAGCACTGTGACCTCCCGCTGTAGCCATAAGGTCCTGCAGGGTTTGGAGATCAGCTTGAATCACAGAGTAAGTCCTATGGGTGAAGTCCTGCACAAGCTGAAAGCCTCTGTAGTGCTCAGCTCAAGGCCCAAAACACCTGAGCAAATTAGGGAGCTGCAAGAGCCGGGGTGCACCGCCATGGCAAGCCAGAAGCCAAAGGTGACAGCAAGGCAGGTGCGGGGTAGAGAGCTCACCACAAGCAGCATGGCCCCACGGGACCCGAACAAGAGGAGCAGAGTACGTCTGGTGGCACTGACCAGGAACAGCCACAGTCCAGATCCTCAGGTAAGTCACACAGCAGGTCCACAGCCAGGATGTCAAGAACTAGAAGCCCAAGACCACCATGCACCCTCTGCAGCTCAAATGAGGATCAAACCCAATGGCCTCGGCTTAAATACAGCTCCCACACCAAGGGGCGGAGGGTGTGTGGGTGGGGACCCTACATGAGCGCAGTCAGGGCAATTAGCGCTCTCAGGGCCCTAGCACACTAACATGGGCAGGGTGGGACATACTCTCTGCACAGTCCTAAGAGGATGTGGTATCATGCAGTGAATCACGAACATCCTGGTGACATGTCAAGAAATTAAAAGTTAAATGAATCTTGTCTAACAAACTTTGTCTTGTTGCTTAAAATTGCCATACTGGTATGTAGACAGGTCACCTGTGCGGTCGTTGACAGAGGGGACAGAATGGATACAACCCCCTCTGTCCACTAAAAAGGCCTCAAAAGTCATCAAATTTAGGTGGAGTCACTCCTTTTCTGTAAAGTCCGGACCATCTGTTGCCCCTCTCTAGAAAAGGTTCTTGCAACCAAGATACAGAGTAGTAATCTCTCCTATTACATGGGAAAGGTAAGCGAGCATGCAATCCCCCTCATCTCCCATCCTCTCAAAATAAGTATTCGGCAATTCAGTATGACAGGAGAGGAGAGGGAAGGGGAGACAATCCGTGCTGGACTGAGCTTTCCTTGTGCTCCTGCTGCTCCACTTGTCCCCTCTGCCCTCTCCACATACGTTCTGCGTTGCCTCCTGCTCTCTCACGAGGCACCTTTTTTGAACCCTACGCATAACTTACAAAACTCGTATTTACCTTTTGAATTGCTTTCCCTTTCATCAGCACATAATCTTTTCTCTTTGGCTTGCTGGAGGATCTGTTTCAGGAAAACAATATCATATGGAATTTTTTAGTTAGAGCAACACATAAACATTACTTCCTTCATTTCTAGGGGGAAAATATATATTGCTAATTCTTACCGTGTGCGTGGGCTTGCAAGAGAGGCTCCAGGACACGAGGCTGACTGGTCTTCACACAGCTAAAGCACAGGGAGCAGCACCAGCCCCTGCCCCAGGAAAACGCAGCCAGGAGGGGAGCCCTCGCGTCTTCACCATTTCTGCTAAGATTCTCAGCAAGCCCATATTCCTCACAAATCCCAAACACGTTTCACCTTGGGATAGAAATGTTTCTTTTCTCATCGTCTTGAGATAGGCCTTTGTGGTGGTACATTCCCCTCTGCCTTGCTCCTGGAACTCTCATCAAGCCTTGGCCTTGGTGCAATGAGTTTGGTGGTTGAAAGCCCCTTGACCATACCAAGCTCTCTTGCGTAGCTAAGGTGGGGAATGGTCCTGACTGTCCGAGAGCTATCAGTTGTGGGAGTAACTAATCCTCCCCAATAGCCCCAGAACATATTTTATCCAATCGTGGCATGGGTGGATCAGTGCCAACATCACTGGAATTTCGAGAATTACCGGCAAATGATTGTGACAAGGATGGAAATTTACTGATGATGCCTAAAGTCAATCATTTGCTGACTCTATATCTCAGCGAGACCCTTTGAGCTCTCCTGGACCGCAGCCAGCTGCGACCAGCATCTGCCTCTGAGTGGGACGCTCCTCATAGCTCATGAACTCTTAAGTTCATGATATGTTCAGAGGACCGTTGCTGAAGACTGGCACGGACCTGGGTTGATAGCCCTGCTTTGAGGCTCAACCCTTCACCCATTGAGAAATGCAAAAACATTTGATGTGAGTATTTCACGGAATTCTTGGGAAAACTTTTTAACAGGTACCTTTGTGTGTGTGTATATGTATCTTTCTTCATATATCTCCTCTTACATATACATCCCTTTTATATATACCTCTTTATACATATGTCACAGAATCACAGAATCACAGAATGGTAGGGGTTGGAAGGGAACTCTGAAGATCATCTGGTCCAATCCCCCTGCCAAAGCAGGATCACCCAGGGCAGGTTGCACAGGAACGCGTCCAGTGGGGTTTGGAAGGTCTCCAGAGAAGGAGCCTCCACAACCTCTCTGGGCAGCCTGTGCCAGTGCTCCGTCACCCTCACGGCAAAGA
>NW_010521270.1:0-5131 GCF_000687285.1 Phaethon lepturus | reverse complement strand
CTGTTGGGCCCTCTTCCCCCGCGCCCTGCCACTGGGCACTACTGAAAAGAGACTGGCTCCATCCTCCTGACAGCCACCCCTCAGATATTTATAAGACATTGATAGGGTCCCCTCTCAACCTTCTGTTCTCCAGACTAAACAGCCCCAGGTCTCTCAGCCTTTCCTCATACGAGAGATGTTCCTTAATGTCCCTTAATCATCCTTGTAGCCCTCTGCTGGACTCTCTCCAGAAGTTCCCTGTCTCTCTTGAACTGGGGAGCCCAGAACTGGACGCAATACTCCAGATGAGGCCTCACCAGCGCAGAGTAGATGGAGAGGATAACCTCTCTCGACCTGCTGGTCACCCTCTTCTTAATGCACCCCAGGATACCATTGGCCCTCTTGGCCACCAGGGCACATTGCTGTCCCATGGACAACTTATTGTCTACCAGGTCTCCAAGGCCCTTCTCCACGGAGCTGCTTTCCAGCAGGTCAACCCCTATCCTGTTGTTCCTCCCCGGGTGCAGAACTCTACACTGTCCTTGTTAAATTTCATGAGGTTCCCCTCCACCCAACTCTCCAGTCTGTCCAGATCCCGCTGAATGGCAGCACAGACTCCTGGTGTATCAGCCACTCCTCCCAGTTTTGTATCATCAGCAAACTTGCTGAGGGTGCATTCCATCCCTTCATCTAGGTCATTGATGAAGATGTGGAACAAAATGTGACCCAGTACTAATCCCTGGGGACACCACTAGCTACAGGCCTCCAACTGGACTCTGCGCCAGTAACCACAACCCTTTGAGCTCTGTTGCTTGATCCATCTCACAATCCACTCATCCAACCCATACTTCCTGAGCTTCACTATGAGGATGTTATGGGAGACAGTGTCAAAAGCCTTACTGAAGTTAAGGTCAAGGTAAACCACATCCACTGCTCTCCTTATCAGGTTGAAGGCCATCAGGTTGGTCAAGCACGATCTCCCCTTGGTGAATCCATGCTGACTACTCCTGATAACTTTCTCTTCATCCATGTGCCTAGAGATGGCCTCCAGAAGGAGCTGTTCCATCGCCTTCCCAGGGATGCAAATGAGGCTGACCGGTCTATAATTTCCCAGGTCTTCCTTCTTGCCCTTTTTGAAAACCGGGGTGATATCGGCTTTCCTCCAGTCCTCAGGCACCTCTCCCGTTTTCCATGATATTTCAAAAATGATGGAGAGGTGTTGCAACAACATCAGCCAGCTCCCTTAGCACTCTCAGGTGCATCCCATCAGGGCCCATGGATGCCTGAGTGTTCAGTTCAGCCAAATGATCTCTAACCCAAACCTCATCGACCAGTGGAGAGTCTTCCTCCCTCCAGGCTTTTTCGCTTATGTCCAGGGTCTGGGATTCCTGAGGAGTAGTCTTAGCAGTAAAGACTGAAGTGAAAAAGGCATTCAGTAACTCTGCCTTCTCTGCCTCCTCTGTCACCAGGGCTCCCACTTCATTCACCAAAGGTCCCACATTTTCCCTAGTCTTTCTTTTACCACTGATATACCTGAAGAAGCCTTCTTGTTCTCTGTTCCTTCGCCAGATTTAGTTCCAAGAGGGCCTTGGCCTTCCTTGTTGCATCCCTGCATATCCTGACAACATTCCTATAGCCCTTCCGAGTGACCAGTCCCTTTTTCCACCTACTGTAAACTTCTTTCGTCCATACAAGTTTTTCCAAAAGTTCCTTGTTCATCCGTGGGGATCTCCTGTCTCCTCTACTTGATTTCTTACTTAAAGGAATGCACCGATCATGTCTACATGCACCAATATGTCTATATCTACATCTGTGTATATGTAATTAGAGAGATTTAGTAAGTTCTTAAATTGTGTTGTTAAGCTTTCTTAAAAAATTATACAATCGAACATTGTGATTTGCCTTAATAGTGAATTTTAAATCGCTGCTATTTTATATTAGATTGTTGCAATTCTAAGGTTATACAAAACAGAAAATCATGTTAAATCATTACACCAAGATCCCTGCACTTAATCCCTTTAGTCATAAACTGTTGACTAAGTCTGGGACTAGGAGTGGATTCAGCTGCCCCTAGACTCCTCTGAATAGGAGTTTAGAAAGAACTAATCCACCCAATTCAATTTCCCCGACTCTGTAAATATCATTCTTCCCCATCTATGTGTAAATCATTCTAACTCAATTTTAATTTGGTTTCTCTTTTGTATGCTTTTTCCACGTTGAATAAGCAATAGAGTGGACCATGCCATCGAATTCTGTTACGTTGCGCTTTTCACAAATTTATATTAAAATCATTTGCTTTCTAATATCTTTGGCAGTAATTCCGTCCACTCATTCACCACAACCTGTAACACTGACATGGTGAAGGGCTTTGTCGGCAACTCATCTCCTGGATGATCAAAGTTAATTGGCTATAACGCAATTGATTTTGTATTACTGGCGAGAGAACTATTATTTCTGTAAGTAATGGATTAGTTACAGATTCCTAATCCACAAGGCACCTTGGGAATACCCTGGATAAGAAATGAACATCATTTTAGGAGCAGAACCCTCATTTTGATCTCTCTGGAAGAGAAATAACACTGACTGCAGTGAAGCTACTTATTTCCAACTCAAATTTCCTTAAATTAGGAAATCGAGACCTTCAATTTTCCAGGGTTGTCCACAGATTTCATGTCTCTCTGTCACACAGCAGTTTATAACGCACCACACACGCCATTCGGATCATGTTGTAGCTTTGCATTTTAGGACAGCAAGCACATGGATGAATTGTAATTGGTCATAACAAGAAGGTGATGAGAAGGGTACTGGGAGAAATAGAGTTACCTATACCTGTATGTTTAAGACTGGATCTAAGAGTGACATCATACCACGAGGAAGTTATAAATAACAACAACTTCTGAGGTTGTGAAAGCCCTTTAGGCAGGAAAGTTTTGTATAAGGCCCGCAATAACCTTCTGCTAAGGGCCAGCAGGTGTCAGCAGAAAACAAAGGATTAAATAATATCTTGCGGAGTGTGGCAGACAAGACACATAATCAAAATGACACTGCAGGAGCAGAGCGGAATTTTCCCTCTGATCCCCACAAAGCCTTCCTCACCCTTATCATAGTCCCTCTCATCTGGTTTCTGACTAGCACCTGAGAGCAAGGGGTCATTTGCAGAATCATAGAATCTTTGGGTTGAAAGGGACCTTTCAAGGCCATCTAGTCCAGCCCCCCTGCCATGAGCAGGGACATCTTCATCCAGATCAGGTTGCTCAGAGACCCGTCCAACCTGACCTGGACAGGTTTCCAGGGACGGGGCATCTACCACCTCTCTGGGCAACCTGGGCCAGGGGTTCACCACTTTCAGTGTGAAAAATTTCTTCTTTATATCTAGTCTAAATCTGCTCTCTTTTAGTCTGAAACCATTACCCCTTGTCTTATCGCTACAGGCCCTGCTAAAAAGTCTGTCCTCATATTTCTTGTAAGCCCCCTTTAAGCCCTGGCAGCTGCAGGAAGGTCTCCCTGGAGCCTTCTCTGCTCCAGGCTGAGCCCCCCCAGCTCTCCCAGCCTGTCCTCCCAGCAGAGCTGTTCCAGCCCTCGGAGCATTGCTGGGGCCTCCTCTGGCCCCGCTCCAGCAGGTCCATGTCTCTCCTGTGCCGAGGGCTCCAAAGCTGGACGCAGCCCTGCAGGGGGGCCTCCCTAGAGCAGAGTAGAGGGGCAGAATCCCCTCCCTCGCCCTGCTGGCCATGCTGCTTTGGGGGCAGCCCAGGACATGGTTGGCCTTCATTTTGACAGTAGTACCACCAAAAAGAGGAAAAAAGGTTTCCCATGGAGCCTCGGCGCTGGACACGGTCACGGGGCAGTTCCGTCTCTGAGGGGCGAGCATTTCTGTGTTCGGAGCAGCCCCTTGGCAACCCATTGTCCAGCTGACCATCTCAAGAAGCCCTAACATATCGGCCACCTGTGGAGCCACGGCGATGATGGCATTGCAAAGTGGCCTCTTTTCTGTCCATTAAGTCCTTTGGCTGTGATCAAGGGAAGGTGAGAATGCCCTCAGGTCCTGTTGTAGCCTTTGGAGAACGTTGGGTGGGATACATCTCCTCTCAACTCTAGCTGTGTCAAAGCTGGCCATCACACCTAAACAAGACTCTTCTTCTTCTGTAACCCATGAAGGGTGATTCACCCCGTCCTCAAATGGCTGTTGGAGACTGGAAGGCCAAATTAGGCTTTTAACAGTCCTTCAGTATTATCTCCTTTTCACTCTTTTCTTGCTTTCATCCCTTTGCTTAGGAAATGAGTCAAAGTCAAGAGACTCAAACCAACATGAAATCATCCAAGGGTGTGGATCTACTGAACCAACTTTCATCCTGTTTAAATTTGTTTCCTCTCTTTCTCCACCCATATTTTTATTACCGTATGTTTCCTGTAACCAGCTTTTTATAAAGGAACAACACATTCCACCAGCCTTTACACTGGGACAACTTGGAAGTTATTGCATTTACCGAAATTGGAAATAGAGTGTGAAAAAATAATAGGTTGCATATCCCGAATAATCAGAATATCCCAGATAATCTTTCTTTTGCAAAGCTGCTGCCTCTGTCTTGCATGACCTGTTGCAGCCACCTCAGCTCCATATGCCTTCCCCTGCCAGGTGCAGCTCCTCTGTCCAGCTCCTCTCGCTTTGCTGCATCCCAGTTCTTCCCATCTGCTGACATACCGCTTTCTTCTTGCCTCAAAAGGGCGTATCGCATGGAAATGTCACTGAGATGTCAGTATATCACCATACTGACAACATTGTGTGATTTACCATCCAGACCTATGAGACAAAGCCACCCTGTTCAATGGGACCATCTTTACCTCAGGTAATACCTTCTGAATACACCAACTTAACACAAAATTCACACAACCCTCTTCATTTACAGCTTTTCAGAACAGAAATATGAAGCCACGCCTCTACAGCGAGAAAACAGACCCAAAATCTCTTTAAGTTTTTGACCTTGGCAACATGTGGTCGGATATACATTACTATGTGTGATCAATTAATTTAGCTATGAAAATAACTGGGAAACACACGGCAACGTATAGCTCTGGACCACAGCAACGGCGCACGGGAGAGCGAGTGAGCGCGTCATCCCCTCCCCGCCATCTTCACACCTTCCACGGCGCAGCC
>NW_010521269.1:2676-11280 GCF_000687285.1 Phaethon lepturus | reverse complement strand
CTCGTTGTTGCCAACCTGTATGACCAACAGTGAGTAGTAATCAGTGGGTCGAAGCAGACCAGGGAGTTTCCTGGTGACATCTCTCACCCGGGCCCCAGGGAGGCAGCAGACTTCCCTGTGGGTTGGGTCTGGTCAACATATTGGGTCCTTTATACCCCTCAGAAGGGAGTCACCTACAACAATTACCCTCCTTTTTTTTTTAACTTGATGCGTGGGGCTGGCTGACTCAGCCTCGGCACCCCCCTGGATGGACCTTAGTTCCTGTCCCTCACGTTCCAGAGCCCCATGTCTGTTGTGTAAGGGCAGCTGAGGGGTGAGGGAGGCCAGGAGGGGATTCGCCTGCTGCCCTGAGCAGGGACCTGCTTCCATTCTCCCTCTTCTCCCAGGTCCCCTTCTTCTGCCTGCCAGCAACTGAAAGGTTAGAGGGGAACACTGTTATGCTCCTGATGCCTTGAATAGTTGTCCCAAGGCCTTGAAGTCTCTCTTGATTGCCTTCAACTTCTTGTTGCAACTTCATTACTGTCTACCTGAAAATTCAATACTGGATAACAGCCTGAGGACCATACCAAGGTAGGAAGCTTTCTCTTCACATCTTTAACCCAGGCCCCAGGGAGACAGCAGACTTTCGTAAGAAATGAGTTTGATCTGCATATTGGGCCTCCCGTTCCCTTCAGAAGAGAGTCTCGTATGACAATGACCGGTGTTTTTTTCTTTATGAAACAGTTTTGACACAAGGCATAGGCCGATTTAACCTTGGTGACACCTCCAAGCTAGAGGAGCCATTGACCTCATTATTACTTGGTTCCAATTTCAGACCCTCATACCTGGGAAGGTGGGGTATTCACAGAGACGCATCTTCTGTGCTGGGCAGGAGCTTGTCATCATTCCTCCTGACCCCTTAAGTCACTGTATTCACCCAGGCAGTGGGAGGATAAGGAATCCTCTGTATCGTGCATCCTGTCTGCCTGTTGGGCTTGTCCCAGGGAAGGTAGGGTACAATTCCAGTAGTCTATCTGTGTCTCACACTCCCAGGTACTCCTCAACCTACTCACCTCCTCCTGGAGCACTGTCACTAAGCAGAGGAGTTCCTCTACCTGGGCATACCTACTACAGGTGTGTTCACTACTGCCATCTGACACTGGCATAAGATTAGGGCACACCCTGCATCCTGACACCTGGGTGGCAACATATTTCCACCAGGGAAGCTGCATCAGTCATGGTGGGTGCAGAGCTTAGAGAGACCATGGCTTTCTGCCAGGTGGATACCATTGCTCCCTGGTCAAGCTGTCAGAGCTTAGAGTGCCCTTCCTGCACACTTGTCCACACCATGCACTTGTTGATGCACCATGCTCTGTTTGCCCAACCTGGTTGCTAGCACTCCCTAAGGGCTTCTTTCCTTTGTGAAGGGGGGCTTGGCTGCCATTGTTCCTGGCTCCACCTAGGTCTCATCAGCCACTGTCTGCTATCTGCAGGCTCCTGGCAGCTCTCTCAGCTCCCATAGAGATTCTCCCAGTTTGGCAGCCCCCACTATGCACCACACTAGTGTGCTCTGCTGCAGATCGTCCTGGCACAGGAGCTGCTTGCCTCAGCGACTCAGTGTTGTTAGATATGTCATCAACACAGGAGGAAAAAACAGTACCGGGTGATTTAAACAGAAAAATAAACTCCTGTGGTAGTCAATCACTGCAGGTTCAGAGCCTAAAAGTAATCTTTTGAGTGACATCCCAGCTGATGGCGGGAGCTTCATCTGTTCACTGAAGTCAGGATAAGACTCACAGAAACTGATCCCAGGTACTCTGACAAAGAAATCTGACTGCAATCACATAGGAGCATACTTTCTCAGAAGACTCTGTAGTTACACCAAGGTTGAAAATATTCTGTAAAGTGTTTTTTCTGTCATTCAAATTTGCCTTGTTTATTTATTTTTTTTTTTTAAATGAACTCAAAAATTAGATCAGCTTTTCTGTAAGGTTCTTTCTGAGTTGAGAACTTGTCAAAGACAGCAGAGCCTAACTTCTAGTGAGCATAGGTCCACTTATGGTTTTGCATCCATACTCTGGATAGCTGCACTGGGTGTAGGTGCCAAGGTGCTGCCACTAGCAGGGGAGTCAGGGGCTGCCACTGGGCACAGTCAGTTCCAGTAAGCTCCAATGGACCCACCATAGGATCCAGATGAGTCCACCAGTCAAGGTGATACGTCTGTAAAAGCGGATATAAGAGAGAGAAAAATGGTGCACAGGCAGTGAGGAGTGAGGAAAAAAGTATGAGAAACAACCCTGCAAGCACCAAGGTGAGAAGCGAAGGATGAGACGAGGTACTCCGGGCACCGGAGAAGAGATTTCCCTGCAGCCCATGGGAGAGATATGGAGAGATGGAGAAACTGACATGCAAAATCAGTTTAAACACCAAAAATTTTGAGGGTATACTGTTTTGACAGTGCTCAGACAATCTCCAAGTGTGAGGGGAAAAACTGCTAGAATTGGGAGTCTTGAACATTAACTCCAAACCCTTCCTCAGGAAAAAGCCAAATCTAGTCTCCCTAGATAGAGTAACAACACTAAGTGCTTTTGGCAGTTCCTACCTATGATCCCCACTCTGCTGTCAGGGACTGGACACCCTTCACTGACTAGTGTGGCTGAATTTAGCAAGTAATTTTGGATTGAATTATTTTCTGTGACAGACAAAACAGACTTTACAGTAGGCAAATTGAATTTCTCTGGTTCAGTGACCGCTATGGCATTGCTCCACTCAAGAAAATTTTCACCTTATTGAGGGCTGGTAGGTTTCCCTGTAAATAGCCACAGGCATCACACACTGCAACACAACAAATTCCTTGTCTGCTGTCATTAAAAAAAAGATAATAATTCTGACTACATCTACTGAGTCACTTACACATGTGTGTATACACACCCATGCACACACAAGGAAAACAAAATGCAAATATCTGCATAAAATGTTATTTTTGTTCTACCAAGACTGTATTTTATATAGCCTGAAAATTCACATAATGGCCTTCTTGGAGAGTTTTAACGTCAATATCTAGCATTACAAAATGCAATGTGTTTTTAATGAAGTGTTTACTCCTCCAAGGCAGGCATGTTTACTTATCTTAAATACAATTGTGAATGGTGACCTGGCACTGCATGCCTTGATTCAGTTAAGTTAGAGGCTAGTGACAGCCATTTCATTGAAGGAAGCACAAGAACCTCTGTATTTAAGTCACCACTAACATGTAATCTTGCATCACTGCTATCAGAGACTTTCATTACAGTTGGCACTGAACATAACTTCCAAATATATTCTTTATTTTATTAGACTAATATAGCATGTGTATACCATAAAACTAACATCTGTAGCATATAAAAAATGCATTTATTTTTATATCTATAAGGCAGCGCTTACAGAATCATTAGCATGTACAAGAAATAAATTCACACTTTTCAAGTTTCTCAATTCACACTGCAGATTTCCCCAATCACTGTTTATTTTTCTAAAGTCCATTTTTATTCTTCCTCAAGACAAGGCAAATTGTAACATTCCTGTCATTTTCATGGATAGTTTTTACTCCCTCCATGAGAGGTTTTTTTCATTTTTTACTTTCTTTTTGCTGTGGATCTCAGTGTATCATCACCACAAGATACAGAGGTGCAGAATATGCAAGTGAATAATCATCTTTATTATTATTAGTCGAGAAACAGTGTCATTTCAGAGTTAGGCAGACACTGAATACCTTCACTGAACTTCAGAGCTGGTCTCAAATCATGATCAGCAATATGGATGTCTGATGAAGAAATACTCCACTGTGGTTTTGAAAGACATTCAAAGGACAGAGTAGAGCTCCAACACAATATGGGAAAACACAGGCCTAAAAGAAAGATGCATTTTTGTTGTTTCTCATATTAATCCATTATTTAGAGCTCCCTTGCTTCAAGTCATCATTGCAGCAGCAATACCTCTTGGATGAGGTAGTGCACAAAGAACCCTCTGGAGAGCTAGTCATTATGGGGGCCAGTAAAAAGCCACTTTTTCATTATTGTCTGGAGTTAAGAGGCTGGTTTATGAGGTGATGAAATAACCAGGAAAATCTTAAATACTTTAAAAACAAAATGAGAAAAATTTTTTGGGAATCAAAGAAAGAACAGAAATATTATCCTGGCAAATATTTTAGCTCCTGTCTTTCAGAAATCAACAGTTATATGAGTCATTTGGAACATAAAAACATACAGAGACACATGCACATACATTTTAAAAGTCTTTTAACTATAGAAAAAAGATCAAATTTTTATTTCAGAAAAAAATCATTAGTTTGATAACTCCAATTTTAAGCAAGGACAGAAATTCTGTTATCTGATTTCAGTTGCTTTTCACAAAAATTGATGATACATTATTATGGTTAAAAATTAAAAAGTTGCAATCGAAATTTTTCATTAACTCAAGATTATTTTTTGCATATTGTTACTTAAATAGTTGCCACAATCTTTTCGTTTTTTTTGTCAACGACTTTTGCCTTTATTGTGCCTCTGTCTTTTTCTTTAGCAGGCACAGAGGTAGCCTCTAAATTGTCTTTTAAACAGTGTGTTTTTCTTTCCTGTTGAGCTCTAACATGCCCCATTGGTGTGTGAAAGAATGAAAATGGATCTTCAGCAGAGAGATCCTCATGATACAAAATTTGTAATTCTATATTTATGAAGGTTATTAGATAAATCATATAAATTAGATAGATGATATAGAAAATAGATAGTAAATAAGTAGATTTTCATCCATTCTAATTGACAATCTGATCATCAAAGTTGTTATTGTACATTTCCACCTGGTAACAACCTACGTCACTTTCTTACATTTTTTATTCAGGTTTATCATCTACTTAATTATACAAACAAACTCTAAGCAGTTGCAAACTTATATTGTTTCCTTTCAATTATTTATGTAGTGTTGATAATACGTGTTTAAGGCATGAATGTCCCATTATCTACTTTTGGTTTCCCATGGGATGTCTTTCCTACTACTACTACATCCAAAGAAAAGTTTGAAGTGTTTTAATTTTTTTTTTATTTCTGTAAGACGAACAGAAATTAAAAGGAATTTCCACTCTTTATCTTCTACCGTTTGGATAATTAACAGATTGTGGAACAATCTTTTCAAATAGTTTTCATGTTATTATTTCTACTTTTGCAATATAGAAATTAATAGCAACAGATTCCTAACCAGTTTTTCAGAGCTGTTGTCTTTTTAAATAATTCTAAATCTATTTTTTGGAATTGTTATTTCTGTCTTACAAGACACATACAGTGTATTTAAATGCTAAGGTGGTGATCATCTTTTTTAATATTATTAAGAAAAGAAGGAATTAAAGTGAAAAAGTAGGTAGAATAGCAACAAATTAATAAATCAGCTTTTTTAAAATTAGCATAAGCCAAATATAGTATCTATGTCTTTGAAGTTTTTACTGATGACTGGATACAATAATTTTGCACAGAAATCTCAGTGAGCTAAGTCCCAGTGAAAGAGGATCTGATGTTTGAACAACTTCTCAGTTTGAATGTAAACATTACATATTCCATCTCTTACAGATCACAAGGCCTGGAGTCTGTGCATTTTAACACCTCAGAAAACACTATGTAGGGAGCATTTAAAGTCTGAGAGTCAGTTTAAATTTCTATCTTATCTGTGCAACCTCATATAATTGTTTTTTTGTTGCAGTTTGAGAACTCTAGGTAAGAGCATTCAATGTTCGTGTTTGCTCATTTGACGACTCCTTTTTGTCAACCTTTCTTTCTCTTCAGGAATTTTTCTTCACTGAATAACCTATCACAAAATAGTCTTCAGCTGATCTGTCTCTTCAACTATCAACTCATGTGCCTAGTTGGTGGTCCCTCTCTTTCACCTCCCAGTCTGCACGTATGTTCCAGGACTCTTCTTCCCTGCCTCTGTCCCTGTTGTTATCACAGCTGTGTTCCAAACTCTTCACTTCCACTGGCCATATGTGTAATTTCTTGGCCTCAACAGACTTTTACATCGACAAATGTCTCATCTTTTAACAATGCAGCTTCCCACTCCTTATAACACTTTTTACTTTACCATTCTAAACATTTGCTACAAGTTGTTTCAGTCATGATTACCACCTTTAGAAGTGCAAAAGAAATGCTTTGGATTGCCTGAGAGGCAGTTTCTTCTATCAGAGGAGCAGCAGCCCATCAATGGCCACATGATCACATAACCAAAATGAAATAATGGTTGAAATTGTTCTTTAAGCTTTATGGTTCTATTTCGTGCCAAACTATGCAATTCAGCAGTATAAGTGGAAGAATTATGCAAAAGCCAATGTTTTTATGCTTATAAAATCAATAAAAACCTAATTAAAAAAAGAAGGAAATAGAGCTGTTGACTTTCCTGGTGTTTCTGAACCAGTTATGCATATTCTGGAAGAGTAGATAACTGAGAGATTGTTTAAGTAACTATTCATAGCCTAGTGTGCTCATTTAAATTGAAAGTCTGAACTTTTTTTAAGATCACCCAATGATAATGTTAACTTACACAACTTTTGGTCTGACTGAGCACCTTGTTGAGAAAATACATTCTGTCTTTTTCAGAAGTGTAATAAACATAGTTCTAGAGTTCTCATGAACATTTTATTTGTATAGCTTTAGAATAAGGATAAATTAATAATAATAAAAAACAGCTGTAACAGTAAATGGGAAATTAGTGTCAGGGTGTGCAGTATTCTTTTGGCTGCTTAAGAAATACAGAAAGCATTAGGATACAAACTAGCCCCTGTTCAGAAATAAATTTACAGCATAGCCTTCTTTTTATTCTATTTTAATAGGTATTTTTTTAGATTGTATTATCTTAATGCCACACATGCTCAGGGTATAGATAGGCATATTGACGGAATATGAATTTTTCTGTTGTCATAATGTTACTATTAGTCTTGATTCCATTTGCTGAGGGTGGAATTCTAAACTCTAGCAACAGGTTGCTTTGGGCATTTTTGTTTGTTGATTTACATTTTCCCCCTTAATTTTGTCCTTCGGTCTTTCCTTCTGCTTTTTTTTTTTTTTTTCCTAAGCAGATTTCTGTGGTGTTACGTGGTGTTGGTGTTACATGTTATTGTAATAATCGCTTTTATGTTTTCTTCATGCTAGTTCAACATTCTGACACTGATGAACATGTTTATCATATTTATTGGAGCTCATGTTGTACGTATGAGAATACTTCCTTAATTTGTCTCTTAAATTTTCTTTTTCCCTTGTTAGTGGTTTTGCTGTCTCAGTTTCAATGTTTTGGCTGGTTGCAATTACAAGTTTTCCCAGCTGGGAGCTTGTTTCGCTTTTCTTGGTTTCTGCAACACGCTGATATATTTGGAAATGTAGTTCAAATTGGTTTGTTTCTGTATTTTGCATCTTCTTTCCACGCAGTATCAATGATGACTTTATGGATATTTTTCTGTTCAGATTTTTAAAGAAACACAGTAGTTACAAAAACTGGTTCTACTCTGTTACCTGTTAAATCACAGAAAAGAGACTTCCAAATGAGGTTGGGAGAGAAATGTCAATGCCTGTAATTTACAGAAGGCCTGAAAGCTAGAGAAAGCTACTCTAGCTGTCATTGCATGATAGAGAAAAAAACTACTTCAGGTGCTGGTGACAAACATAGATCTAAAGAATCATAAATCTCTGTTTAGTTTCTGACTTTTGCCTGAGTCCTACTTTTTAGTGGCATTATAACTGGAGGTTTTTGTGGTGGTGTGAGCTTCTTATGGCATAATCTTGAGTGTATACTAACTGCTTTAACTCACTCTGGTAAGCATTGCATTTGGTGGGCCTTACTCAGTTAAGGGCTGCATGACCAGAGCGTTGAACTGCTGTTCATCAGTACGCACATGCTCTGTTCTGTGAAGAGACATGTAGATCTTAACAGCATGACAGAAAAAGGCCTATGAAAGGAAGTGCAGGGCTTTATTTGTTCAAGGAATACAAGTTGGCAAGCACTCTTTAAAAAAATAGTATCTGTGGCTCATGATTTCAAGTCTTCAATTTAAATGTGAATTGACCTATTTAATCATGGTTGATTAAACAGGATTCTTCTTATTACTTTTGTTGATTGGTTGGATGAAGTGACTTGTGTAGATGGGTAGGATGTGAACATTTGTGGGTAACTTTTTTAAGATTCCATTCCCATGCATGTTTGAAACTCTGGTATTGCGAGAGTTGTTCTGAAAAACAGTGGAAATTTTCCCAAAAAACTTCACTAAATTTGGAGAAGGTACAGAAGTCAATTATAGTAAATATATTAATAAAACTTTATAATGAAAATGATCACAGAAAGCAGAGTAGAAAGAAGTATAAATGTACATCACATCAGCTGTTTGAAGTATGGACTCCATGGTGATTTTTTATCCAGTTCTGGTCCATGTTTCAGAGTTTTTCTAGATAGTGGAATTTCAGTCAATACTGTCAAATGTAGGCTTTAGTAATCTGCATTAAACTTCAGCAGAACCAAATATAGATTTTCAATAACAAGAATAGTACCAGAGATGTTTGTAAGTGTGCAAATATTTCTGACTTTCTTCTTCCCATCCATTTGTCTTCTTGATTTCTAGAAGTT
>NW_010521269.1:0-2645 GCF_000687285.1 Phaethon lepturus | reverse complement strand
ACTCTTTCAGTACTATAGTCGTCCTCCTTTCTAAGAATTACATACAAAACACATAGTTATAAGTCAATTGTGTCTAGAATAAATTTCAAATGTTCATTAGCACTGAAAGGATGACTCTGTCAATTAAAAAAAAAAGTTTTCTAGTTGTTTTAATACAGTAACAATAGTATTTCAAGGTGTTGATCAGCATAAATACAGGGAGTGAACCTTAAACTTTTTTTCAACTTTCGTGGAATCCCATGGGAGTAATTGTTTTATAAACAATGTAGATTGTGTATACACAGTGGAAGACAATCAGTATTTTGGGCTTACTCCTGTAGTACTGAAGTCAGTTGACATTTTGTTCATGAATTTAAGAAAAACAAATCTGATTCTGCACTTTATGTGGGAGCTACATGAAATTCCTTTTCTAAGAGCCAGCATTATGTTAACTGCCTTAATTTCAATGGAGGTATGTTGCATCCTTCGAAATTGTCACTAACTGATGAACTGAGTATTGATGTGTAAACCAAAAGAATTTACAGACATATAATGGGGCAAAACTTACTTGGACATTGGTTTTAGGATTCTGCTACTGTAGGCAACTAGACAGTGTTTCTCCCCCTTAACTCCATTTTAAAACTGTCTAGACTTTTTTCTTCTATTACTCTGATTGAAAGGTCAGTCCTTAATCTTAGTCTCCTAATAGTTAGAAACTTTCATTTCATTTCAATTCTAAATTTATTCATGACAGTTTTATACCCATGTGCTCTCGTGCCAACATTGTCCTTTGGCTTAATTAGTTTTTTCTTTCCCCAGCGTTTACCCCTTAGTTTATTTATAGCAAGTAATCATATCCTCACTCCGACTTTGTTTTCTAGTCTTTCAGACCTAAGCCCTTTTTGTCTCCTCTTGGAAAATAATCATTGTAAATCAATGTTAGATATAATATAAACTTAGGTTCAGAACTTCAATACCAAAATGCTGCATATGGGTATCTGAGCAATATCATCAACAGTGCTTTTTTAGTCAAAAGATCAATGGATTATCTTGTTAAGAATGGATGGTAGTGGAGACTGAGATAGTTAGATGGATTGTTACATCAGGGGGCTAAGACAGTCGCAAACCCATTACAATATCGGTGTATTGAATACATGGCTGTTATAGAGAAACAGTTGCTCATTATTGTTACTTAAAAAAATATTCTGGAAAATCTTGGAATCTTTGGAAAATTGATTGAAGGCATAGCTTTGTGGCACAAATTATATTTGCCAAACTGTGCCATTCATCACATGAACATGACTAGAGTTGAAGCCTGGATATACCTGAGACAAGAATTAAGCACTATTCCTGTAATTCTTCAGTTTCCACTGAGAAAATACATTTAATTATTTGTTCCCACAAATTATTTATGGAGACAGAGTGATAATTTATACACATATATTTTGCATATTTGTATATATTTCTGTGTTTTTATGTTTTCCACAAATGAGCTTTATATTTCCTTATCATAGGGGTGTTTTGTTTGTCTGTTTGTTTTTAAGAAGTGAAAAAGAATAGTAATATCAGGACAAAAGATTACATAAAAAATGAAAAAATTTCTGCTCTGCCCCCTAAAGGCCAGCTGGAGTAAACACAGCACTGGGTTCAGGGTTGAATTCAAAATGATGACACGTTTGTTGTTCTTCAAAGCTTTAGGGAGTGTAAAGTTAAAAATTGAAAGCTTGCTATTTTGGTTTACTTGTGAGATTAGTGCTTGATTCAGACACCAGTAGGCCAGCAACAGGGAATCACAAATGGGACTAAAATATCTCTATGGCCTATCTGTTACAAGAAAAATTTGTAAGATTTTTTTGTTACTTAATTTGAAAGTACATTAAAATTATGTGTTTTTTTACTTTTTTTTTTTTGCACTTCGTATTGTACTCGAAGTATATTTTATTTTTAATTAGACAAAAATAAGTGTCACATATAGCTGGGACAGCTGACAACGGTCAGTTTCAAAATTTTCTATAGCTGTAAAGTTTTCCTGAGGTTTCTTCATCGTGCCCATGCATGCTCCTTCTTTCTCTGATCATTATATTTTGACATTCCTTCTGTTTCAAAAGCAGTTTCTGTACTTCCTCAACAAAGGCAGACATGACTTGAAGAACATTTTCCTGTCTCACTTTACTACATCTGGTGACTTAGAAAAGTAATGTGTTATTTCTGCCATGGGAAATGAAAAATATAATTTGAAATCTCATAAAACATGTTATAAAAACTTAAATTCTATTTTCTCCAGGGTTCTAAATGATAAGCCTTAAATCTAAAGATCTGGAAAACCAATTTGGAAACATGGGAAGAATGTTAGCTTACTGTATTGGTTTGCGTGGCAAGGTTTTGGTAGCAGGGGGACTTATAGGAGTGGCTTCTGTGACAAGCTGCTAGAAGCTTCTCCTATGTCCAATAGAGCCAATGACAGCTGGCTCCTTTGCCAAATAGAGCCAATGACAGCGGGCTCCAAGACAGACCTGTCACTGGACGAGGCAAAATCAACAACGGTGGTAGCACCTCTGGGATAACATATTTAAGAAGGGGGAAAAAAAACCCTTAACACAACAGCAGTTGCAACTGGAGAGATGAGTGAAAATAAGTGAGAGAAACAACTCTGCAGACACAAAGGT
>NW_010521268.1:17684-32541 GCF_000687285.1 Phaethon lepturus | reverse complement strand
GGAGGAAGGGCTCCTGTGCGGTACGGTCCCTGCCAGCCCGGGGTTTTGCGTGGTCTGCCAGGCGCGAGCCAGGGAGTTTCAGTGGGCGGCGGGGAGATAATGAGGGTGAGAATCAAAGATACAGGCGCGGGGGGGGAGAGGGGGGGTTGTAGCTAATTTGTAGATATTGAAGCTGCTGTTGTGGTACTCGCAGCAAAAAGCGAGCGTTGCCGGAATGAATTTTCTTCTGTAGAGGGCAGGTGAACAGGAGGGTTTTTTCAAGATTATTCAGAAGAATCGTAGCTGTTACCTTCCCTATAGCGATGACGATGTTGTAAGTAAAGGAAGTACCAGTACTTTGCTTTCTCAGAGCGCCGTCAGAAATGTAGACCTTCTAGTCCCCAGGGTGTCCTACCTCCCTGCCACCTCAAGCATTTGCTGTTACAAAGGATCAAGATATTAAGGCTAAACTGAGGTTTGCACATGCTTTTCCCATCAGTAGTCTAATTCACTTTTTTATTAGAGACCTCAGAAGTGAGATTTGTCGAAGCCAAATGTGAATTTTGCAGTTAGCATCTCTGGAGCCAGCATATGGCCCCAGGGCTCCCGGGTGTTCTGGAGCTAGGGAGGCGAGAGCCTGGCAGTCCCTGAGGTGTGGATGCGAGGGCCCAAATAACCCGGCCTGAATATCTAGCACCCACATAACAGAAATGTTTAAAGAAACCTCCTTTCATCTCAAAACCAGTTTATCAGCAAATTTGTCAGGAGGACTTGCCCTCACAGAAAAACGTGCATGTGACAAGTTAAACCTCCATGACTATTCACAGCCAGGAACTAAGGGAAGGATGGATACAGATGCAAACTGTGGTTAAAAATAGGCAGTTGTTATTCTTTATCGTGGTGTGACTTGCCTCTCCAGCCTCATGATCTGTTAGGGCACGTAGCCTGTAGGCTGCAAGGATCTCTTTGAGCTCAGAAGTACGTACCACTGTGCGTGAACTGATGATTTTGTGCCCGCACGAGCTGGGAAGGTGGGTAGTAGCTGGCCTGCTGGTTCTGTTGCCTCTGGTTTGACTCGCGTTGTTCAAAACCACCAGGCCTGTTTGGGCCATGTGCTGCACGCTTTTGACGTACAGGTGTCGTTGTCCTGCCTGTAAGAAAGGATGCGACACATGGGACCAAACCAGGGTCCCGGGGGAATTGTTGCTGTTCTCCACAGTATTCAAGTAACTGGCTTGCTGGAGGAAAGAAGGTGTTTTCATTCTTTTCCTTGTTGTGGTTGCCACCCCATTAAGATGGGGACCATATATGGCTGCATAAAGAGAACTTTTTTGACAATTTGGTTTCTAAGGTGACTTTGGGGGGGAGGTTTGACATGACAGCTGAAAATGTTTTTTAGCTTTGAAGGTTGAGGGCAAAATGTTTAAGTCTTCTTCTGCTCTTTGCTGTTAGGCATAAACGCTATCCAGTGTCAGCATGGGTGACAGTAGTGAAAAGGGCAAGCAATTAATATGCTATCAGAACAAAGTTGAAGATGCATGATGAGTGTAGCGATTAAAGACGATAGCAATTTAATGCAAGATGTTTTGCTTGAATTACTTTTAAGCTTACAGATGTAGCTCTCGGGCTGAAACTTAATCACCTATGCAGACAGTTAATAACCCTGTCTGAAGGCAGGTTGGGGGGTTGGGAATTGCTCGCTTTAACTTCTGTGGAAGATGTACCGTAACTTCCTGATACGATGACACTTAACTTCTGAAACAATGTGAAATTTTCTAGAATGTCAGAAATAGCCGTTGAATTGCTAATCCTGGAAGAGCTAACCCGTGTCAGTGTTTCTCTCTATTCTGGTTCAGAGCTCTGTGTCTAAGGGGCAATGCACTCCATTCCTGGGAAGAGCAGGAATAAGTAGAAGGTGCTTGCTCTGCAGTGCACTGAAAGTCTGCAAGAAGACCTGGGTGTCTCTCTGAGGCTGCATAAATGTAGTGCCTGCTCACTCTTCTCCATTTTGAAGTAATGTTTTCTATTAAACTGTGCTGAGATTCATCAGTAAGTGGATATTTGCAGAAAGACTCCCTTTATTCAAAGCTAAACATGTCTTCATAGTCTCTCAAGTACTTGCAAGTTAGGTCAGCTATAAGCCTATCTTGGCTTGGTGACAAAGTTTAGGAGACGAGGTTGGGAAATAATGAGACAGGTTTGTTTCTGTTCTTTTTGTAGAGGATCTTGTTTTTAGCAATACAGTTTTAGTTTTAAAAATTGCATGTCAAGCAGCATAATGGAGTTGGGGGGGAAGTGGTTTAGAATGAGCTCTTTGAGACTATTTTTTAATGCTGACCACAGATCCATGATACAAAGATGAGGTTTAGAAAGGTTACTGTCACGTGATTCAGACTTTAGGGGTAAAAGCTGGTCTGAACGGTAAAGGGTTACCAAGGTAGAAAACTTCAGTAGGACCAGAGACTCTTAAGTGGGATTTGTTTGACACCAGAGCCTGTCAGGCTAAAGTAGTCAGGTGAAGTGCTTCAGATGGGTGTCAGTCTGGCTGTTTCCTGCTGGAGCTGCTTCATTTAAAAAAGAAGTTTTATAACCTGTTTGTTTGGGTTTCTATGAATGCTGAAACTGAGGTTGTGGTCACAGATTGGTATACTGAAAATGCAGTGCCTTAATTGCAGGACTTGAGCTGACTTCAGTGTTGACCTTTATTAGGTATCTTGTTTCCAAAAATAGTTTCTCCCCAGATGCTTCATGTTTTGGGCTAAGTCCATTATTGGTTAGGAATTGCTAAATAATGCTGCACAGAACAACTTACATCATCACTATTCATTCCCTAATGGTTTGCAACTTGTAGCTCAGCATGAACATGATGACAGTCTAGTTTTCCAGATGGATGATATACATTGTGTGCACCTGCCAAACTTGTGCAACTTTATATATGGAAAAAAAGACCACTGGATTTGTCCCCAGAAACCATTCAACTTTGCAGGTGAATTACTGTGCTCAGGGGTCCTGTCTACCTACAATTACTGCATTTGCTATAAATGGCAGAATGCTGATGGAGTGAGTGCATTGAGGGCACGCAGATTTTGCACAGTATTAGTAAACAATGAAGAAAGATTTTTTGCTTGTGCTACGTGCTACTGAGTATTTTTTAATGTAGAGACTTGCATGTACAAATCAAATAAACCCTTAGATTTTTGTACTCTAAAAGCTGAATATAAGACTTACCTTCTAGTGTGAGATATAGCTGAGCTTAGTTGTGTAATGAACTATTTTATTAGAGTATGTCGACTCATGTATGAAATTGGTGCTTGGCGAAGGGTATGATGTTGGTCTGGAAGTAACGGAATTATGCCCAAGCTTACCCCTTTTCCACTCTAGAGAAAAATACCCTGGAATTCTGTTTAAAAATTCAGTGTAAAAGAAAATACAGCTGAAAGAGCTGCCCATAAAAGCCCTGTAAGCATTTCCTTTAAGAGGACAAAGCTAGGCCAGTCTGAAAATTGTCATATGTAAGATTGTCTTCCACCTCCTGATAGGGGTACTGCAATGGTAAGAGTGGCATGAAGCTCTGAAATGGATAAGGGATTTCATGTTGGCAGGGCTGATCTGTAGCTATTAGTTTAAAAAAAAAGGTGTTGGTGGGGTATGGGAGGGAAGGGAGCAATTTAACTTGGTCCTGCATTGATTGAGCTTCCTTCCCCTCGGTGCTCTGTGACTACAGTGCTGGAGAACACCCTCTTTGGCTGTATTCCTGAAGCTGCTGGGATATGCTTACAGTGACAGCTTGTCTCTAATACAGCATCAGAGAGTCTGTTGGTCTGTATGCACTGCAATTTAAAAAGTAGCTGGTGCTAGACAGGAGAAGACAAAAGGAAGGCCCTTATCTAGGCTGGAGAGAAAGATCACAGAAGTAAAAACTTCTTAGCCTTCCCTTTCCTCTCCTGCTGTACAAATGTTTTGGCTGCAGTGGTAAAGCTAGTGGGAAGGTGTAAGAAGTAGACTGAGGGATGTGGGAAAGGTGAGCTGTCTGTCTTGTCAGGCTTTCTGAAAAGGATGGATTTTTGCAAGAGAGGTTGTAGTCACTTAACCTTGAGGTCTGAACAAATTGGTTGCCTTCACTATATTTTCAAAATACTTTTTCAGTACTGAATCTAGTTGCAGACTGATGGGTTTTGGTGGTCTACCAAGGGTGGTGCTGCATATATAGCATGAATAACTAGATAGCTGCACAGGGTATCAGTTCCTTTGTGCATTTGCATCCAAATACGCATGTCTTGTGGCTTGATGGACTTGGTTGCAGCTGCTTCTCTCCCTACTACTTGGGACTGTATTTATATGGGGCACTGACCTTCATCACAGTATGGATCACTTTCTCTAGCCCATGCACTTGTGGGTCTGTGGCTCTATGCACCCCGTGCATTTGCATCCAAATACACATGTCTTGTGGCTTGATGGACTTGGTTGCAGCTGCTTCTCTCCCTACTACTTGGGACTGTATATGGGGCACTGACCTTCATCACAGTATTGATCACTTTCTCTAGCCCATGCACCCCACAGATCTTATGTGTCTGAGGCAGCTGCTGTGGTTACCAGTGATCTGTTTTGCTCTGGGTTTGGAAGAATGCTGAATAAAATGGTGCAAGGGCTTCAGGGCCAAACACTACCCCTGCCCCAGACACCCCAAACATGCTGTCCTTTCCAAAACTGCCTGGTCGGCATGCTGCTAAGGCTGCCATGTAGTGATGTGGACTTGATGGTATGATCAGGTACTACTTATTCCTCAGGCTATGGTGAGGTAATGCTTGAAATTCATTATTCATTTTGCAGAAAGGTGTTTGGTAAGGAAATCCACTGGATAAAACACTCAAGAAACTTTTGCTGACTGCTGGACTCTTTGAATAGAGTTCTTCAAACTTGGACTAAGATCTCACAAATGGTAATTGTGTGTTGACTCCTTTCTAAATGGCTCAAAAGTGGAAAAAGACTGAGAGGGGTCTGAGAATTAGAGAGCGTCACTCCTCAAAAGTGTGCAAGTCAGTAGGAAGCGTAATAAAGGATTTCTTTCTTCAGGAAATCGAGTATTACAGTCTAGATGCATTGGAGTAAAGTACTTGGGAGATCCATCAAATTGCTTAGAAATGTATTTAGATTATTTCTTGTGGGTAACTACTACTGATGCCAGAGCTCTACGTTGTTGTTAATGTTCATGCATGACCTTTGGAGCACTCTGAGGGCAGGGATGCTGCTCAACATACCCGTGTCAGTTGAAGGGTTGCTGTGATCAGAGACCTAGAAAGGACACAGGCAACACTGGTGTAGCAAAGGCTTCCTTATATCATGTAGTAACCACTGAAAGGCATTTGAATCCCAAGAGTAGAAAATAGGAAGGCCAAAATGGCCTCTAAAATGCATGTTGCTGTAAAACAGCCTTTGTGAAATGCATGTTGCCGCTTTCGAGAGGAGCGGGCTTAAGTACCTGTGAGGGTGCCAAGCACCTGATAGCAGTGAGGCCAGAACCTTTTGTCTCTAAATGTGCTGTTTTAACTCTGATCTTGGGTTCTAAAGACCCTAATCTAGTAGGAAATGTACCACCATTCAGCTACTTTTCTCCTTTTTACATGCAAAATTTGTACTACCTCTCAAAGGAGTTCAAGTAAATTATTTTTCTGCTACTTGAGCTTTGTATAGTCTGGATGTCATTCCTGCACTGGTCATGGTTCATTGTTTTATCTTAAGTAGCAGCAATATTCTTTACTTCTAATTTAGAAGCTTCGTAACATAAGTCTTCATCTTCCATCAACTCTTCCATAGCAAATCTTTTGTCCTTTCCCTCTCTGTTCAAGATTCAACTGGTCTCTTTGCTGAAGTGGTAGGTGTGGTGGTTTTAATACAAGGCAAAGAAATAGCTGATTGCTTACATCACTTAAATTTTTATAATTGTACTTATAAACGGTAGCTTCTAACTGTTGTGGCTACGAAGGCTCTTCTGCCTATAGGCAAATTGCTTTACATAGAGTCAGTGCTTGATTATCCAGGGTAACAAGGGTGGGGAGAGGATGGAAGAGAGAAGACGGATACGATGGAAAAAACATGGATTAAAAAAAAAATAATTGTAAATTATGGTGTGAATCATGAAGTGAACACACAGCTGAAGGGGGAAGAAGGGGAATCAGTCATTAATCTACCCCTTTCTCCCACTCAAGCTCATCACACACTCATCTACATTGCTTTTGGATGTGAGTCTAGGTTGGATGTGTCTGTACTTGTAGCACAATTAAACTACAACATGGATGATCTATCCACAGATAGCTGAGAGCTGGTTATGTTCCACTTCGAAGATGCTGGGCTGACTTGTGCAAGGTTGGTCCCTTGTATCCCCGGATTCTGACAGAGCGGGATCTCTCCCATTATTATCATAGCTTTGCATTAGCTGGTCTAAACTGTGCTATGGAAGCAAAAGCCTGAAACAAAAATAACCCTGTTTAAAGGAGGAAAATATGTATTTCATGGCACAGCTGCCCCTTTTAAAAGGGGTAGGGAATGTTTCTAAATAGGTGTTATATCTAAATAAAAAAGACGTTCTACTTGAAGTAAGACTTCATTTGACAAGTTGTTTGATAGTTTAGGCTTGTCATGAGACTAATTCTCTATTAGTTCATGCCTTGCAAAGCCTGCCTGAGCTCCTGTTTGTATTCTCGTAGTTCTCCCTTTAGATTGGTTTATGGCCAGCCACTTAAAAGGCACTGTACTTGGCCCCAGATCCAACAAAAAAAAACCCTGAACAGTTTTATAGTGCATATTACTGTACATAATGTGTGAAGCAGTTCTCAGAGTACAGGAGATGCTGATGAAAAAAATGTTAGCCCATGTCTAACCTGATTCAGTCTGAATTATGGTCACCATGTCTCTTCTCACCACAGGTGATAAAGCAGCAGCAATATCAATCCATTCTTCCAGCTTCCTTGTGTCTTGCCTGCAGTATAACAAAGCTAAATTCTCATTTTTTCCCTTCCCTTTCTATTTCTCTTCCCTACATCTAACTCCAGAAACTTCTATATGACAGCACAAATTGAGTAGGTTAGACATGGCCATTCATCAGTGTCACCACAACTTTTGGCTGCCTGTATTAAAACCTTGGCAGTTTCTTTTGCTGTCCCCCTGTGTGACACATGGAAGTCAAGATTTCTAGAAGTTATTAATGTTGGAGAAGGGGGGGATAAAATCTTAATTGTATGCAGTCCATGCAGCAGTAGTATGACTATATTTCAAAGGTAGAATAAATTTAGCCTGTTAAAGATCTTCTTGGAACAAGGAATCGTTTGGGCAGAGGTACAGACTGAAACAAATCAAATCTTCTTTGAAGTGATAAGTATTTAATTCTGAGGATCACATTTGAATAGCAGAACTGTTACCTATTTCCACCCCTTCCCCCCAGGGAGCATGATATCTATTCTAGGAACCAGTTCAACATGATATCTTAAACTACTTTTGGGGAACACGCAGATCACAGCCCCAGAAGGCATCTTGTATCTTTTCAATCCATGTGATACTTATCAGTAGCACAGATCTAGTGGGTCTAAACCTAGAGAAAAATTGTAACAGGTACTATAGGTCTTTAATTATAAGCATGCTGGTAGCTTATTTAATTCAATGTAATACTGTTCAGCGTGTGGAGCAAAACTAGTACACAAGATAGCATTAAGGTGGCCTAATGGTAAGTGTGTGGCTAGCTTGTGGAGTGGTGCTAGTCTAGAGGTGACGCTTCCAGTGGTGACTGAGAAGAGTTGACCATTCTGAGCGTGCTGCCAACAAGGGGATCGCACACTTTGGTCCTGTGTATTAGACTTCATAACACAAGTGGCGCGTTTATGTGCCAAATGATGGCACAATCAATGCCTAATGAAAATCTCCTTATCAGACTGTCTTAATAGGATTACTTTCTAGAACAGAGAATTGGACAGGATCTCCTAGGTCACAGGGTCTGCTTTCTCATTTGCAGATAAGCTCTTTGCATTTTTTATACTATTTTTTGATGGAGTGACTCAGTTATATGATGTTTCTTTCCATGTTACTTCATAGATTTAAATATACCTTTTAAACCTTATAAGCACTAGGCTCTTTCCCACCCCCTTCATATAAATATAGAAAGACATAGAGAAAAAGACCACCACTTGCTTGGGATAGGCTTGCGTGGGCTTTTACTCTGGGTGAAGTTTAAATAGGTTATAAATGCAGTTTACTGTTGGCCCTGACTCCTGGGAATCATCAGGCCCAAGTGATGACCACAGCAGAGGGGTGGAAGTACCAAGACAGTGATTCTGCTGTAGGTCAGTTACTGCCTTATAACAAAATCATTTTTTTGAGTAGATGTCTGCGGACTCTGAGAGAAGGGTGCTCACTAGTATTTCGTGGAATTAATTTAGCAATACTTGGAAAATACATGATGTTAGCTGCTCAAGTTCCTAACTTATTTTAGCACTTGAATGATAACTTCTTTGAAGCAGATATCTAAATTAACTCTAGTGTCATAAAAATGATTTGTTCTATTTTGGGTGACTATATATAATGTTTTGGCACATTTACTTTAAACACAAAGAATGCCTTGAGCTTTTACAGTTGGTTGCTTTACATATTAAAAGATAATACCTGAAGCACATACTGCATTTTTTTTTTTTGACAGAAAAAAAGTCCAGATGTTCTGGAATAAATTCTTGGGTGGTCTTGTTTTTGTTATGCTGGTAGTAATCATGCCATTTTAGACTTACTGTCAAACTGTGTATTCCTGCTTCAGGTGCACTGAAGCAAAACTGCTTAGTCTTCTTTCTAAGAAAATTAACAAAACTCCCTAAATTTGGATTATGGTTGAATTCCTCCTCTTAATATTGAAAACTGAATGCACTCTGAGTACAGGAACTAATGTGGGGAGGAGGACTGGTGGGAACTAGCTCGCTGGCAGCCAGAAACATCTCAGGTCTTACTTTAGCTGTCACTAGTGCTACTTTACCAGGCTGCTTAGCTAAGATTTAATTGACTAGCTTATGGGTGTCCAGCTGCTATTTGTTTATCAAGACCAAACTCTTACACAGAAGATTTGCTTTAATGTTTTGAAGTAATTCTGATAACCAAAGTATGAACTTGTATGAGGAAGCAAGGTGAAGCCTCCACTGTAATCTGGCGGCTGTCTTGTCTCAGGTTACTTGCAGCAGAGGCTTTCAGGACTTCTCTTGTAAAAAAACACCTAAGCAATCTCTCCACTTTGTTTTTCTTTTTAGTAGATCTCTGAACACTTTCTCTTGTTCATTTTTTTTAAGTTTATCTCAGATTTCAACTTAAAATATGTAATGACTACATTTGATATTGTAATTGCTAGCTCTTACTCTGGGTTAGTAGTTTGCAGTGCCTTGGATGTAGCAAGTGGAAGGAGGCAGGACCATGTGCCAAAACACATTTTGGGGAATTGACAGTGAGAAGCAGCACTGGAATCAAACAGGGGTCCTGTACAGCTTTTAGCTCCCTTCTCCCAGGGTTTGTCATCCTCAGTGGGATAGCCACAGCAGATTATCCTGCTTCCTAGGTCTGAAGCTGTTCAGTGAACTCATTTTAAAGATCGTGCAGGCACTCTTCTGTCTTTGGCCTGGGAAGCGAAGTGGTGTCTCTGGCCCCTGGGGAAGAGGAGTGTCAGCTTTAAAGCGTGCTAGAACTCCTGCTGATGTGTTTTGATATCAGTGGCCGAGGGCCAAAATGCACTGACTGCCAGTCCCCTGCCTGCTGCTCAAAATTAGTGTATTGGAGGAGGGAGAGGTCTAGCAGTCGTCACTGTAGAGCGTACTGCTACACCCAGCTACCACTTGAAGGAATGACTTGCTACAGACTACAGAAAGCTCTCCAGATCTCTTACCGACTAAATTTCTTCACCAAGAAGATGAAGTTACTCTAGAATCTGCAGGATGCAAGAGCACTTGTTTTGGTACCACTGAATAAAACATTTACAGCCGCCGCCCCCACTGAAGACAGACTTCTTGTCTCCCATGTCAAATCTGACATGACCTAATGCTTCTGACTAAAGAAATATTGGCATTTGAAAGCTGTCTCTTATTCCAACCAATAACACTTTAATTGGCTGGTAAGACAAAAATGCGGCGAGAAGACCGTGTGTCAGATGCTTGATGTACCCATGCTGTATGACTTTTATTGCAGAAGTCAATTTACACACAGCTTCTCAGCGTAGAGAAAATCAATATGGGAGACTAACATTATTTTTACAGGGCTGCTGAAGCTGTGGTTAGGAGAGCCATTTAGAGGCCTCAGTATCTCATGTGCTCTTTCCTTGTGTTCTGTCAGGCGGTCTGATGGAGTAATTAATCCTTGAAGTGCCCCAAGAGGCAAACCTACTTAATTGCACTGCTGTTTAGCCTAAATCCCCAGAGTGCAGAGGACCTGGTGTTGATCCTGTTTGGTTGAAATGTCTTCTTAAAGTGTAGCCCTTGGGCCTTTTTCACCTCCACTCTTTTAAAAGAAAGCGGTCTATCTGTCAAATTTGACCTAGTATGGAGTGGTCCTAGTCATCAGGGGTCACGCTAGGAGAGCATGGCACCACCATGGTGTGTGAGTGAAGGATAAAGCTGTTGCTGAATCTTGGGGCTCCTCTGAAGTGCTAGGTCAGCACTTAAGAATCTTAAGCTAGTGCTGTATGAGTTTTGCTCCTTTCTGGAAGGGAAACGTTTTTTCCAGAGGCTAGAAAGTCAGTTCCAAGAATGGTATGTGCTTTCCAAGTAAAGCTGTATCAGCATGGAAGTGGAAGGATGAGGCATGGTAACCTCTAACTGTAGAAAATGCCCTGCATGTTCCTCCTGTGTTGTCTAGCTGTGGAGCTCAGAGCACAAACTTTGCTTCCATGTAATGTAGCTTGCTCTCACAAGCACTTATTTTCTTAGACAAGAAGTCCTTTCTTCAGCCCTTCTGGTTCACCATTGCCCTCCGTGTGGTGCAACAACACAGTATATGCTTAGCTGTTACCAAACTATTGCGTTCTTTCCAGATGCAACATTATGTACAAATTGCAGGGAAGCAGTCAACTGGGCTTCTTTTACCTCGGGGTGGAGAGTGACCTGCTACCGTGAATCAGGCAGAGGTGGGCGTATCTTGTGACTGCGGTGTGGAAAGTCATTCCACTGGCGTAATCCTCAAACTACCACCATTTAGATAGCTCCTGATGGCTTAACTTGCTGTGCCTCTCAAGGATGACTATGTAACAGTGACTTAGTGTACAGCATGTGTTTGCTAATACCAAACTATTTCTGCCCTGTGTGAAAGTGGATGATGACGAAAAACGTGATGTGTTCTTCCTATCTACTTTGGAGTGTGTTGTTTAACAGAAGTGACAACCAAGCATAGACTTAGCATGTCCTATTTTTATATCAAGAACACAAGGCACTTGCTTTGGAGACAGCACTTGACTTTTAACAAATGTCTTGCTGATTGGATCTATGTCATGGGTATGGTTAGGAAGTTTTGAATGCTTCTCTACTGCTCTGCTCAGTGTAGCTTGTGATCAATGCCTCCTCTTCATTCAGCAATTTCACACTCTAGTGATTCCTTTAGACTTCTGTAGAGATACACAAATTAGACAACAATTCCTTAATCAGCATGTTATGGATATTTTTGGATAAACTGAGGTTGTTTTGACAGTTCATTTACAAAAACAGTAAAATACCAGTGTTAGTACTAAAGAAGGCTAAATGAAGTCTCAACCTTATGACAGGATGTCAGTTCTTCCCCTATGCTTACTAACGGCACTGCAGTTGCAGAGTGCAAGATTCTTTACTTTCTCTGCATAATAAGCAGAGGTGTGTTTTTTGTTTTGTTTTTTAAATTAACCTTATGGCCAAATGGAATGCCTCGTGCTGTATTATTATTGGCAGTTCTTTTGGGGGAAACAGGTATTTTGGTGTCCTAAAGTCTTTCCCCTGTAATCAGATATTCTCACCAATTGATTTTATTCTGTGTTGTGATAAAGATGATGGAGAGCTGCTGCCATCGTAACAGGGAATTGGCTTTTATTATCAGTTATGGGGACCATGAGGTGTAGAGTTCTCAAAATTCAGAATCTTATGGTATTTGGTCTTGTATTTCTTGTGTTGCTTGTTTTCCATGATTTAGTAGCAATGGCATGAATCCCAGACAACTTGCTGTTCCACCTTATGTCTTGCCCACACCTCCACCTGCTGGCTACATCTCTGCTTTTACTGCCTGTGGCTCTGGGGTGATTTACTGTCCTAGGATGCATACCACAAGGACACATCCCCTGCCTTGAGAACTGCTCTGAAACTTAAGTGCTTGTGAGGATCAGAGTGGTTGGGAACTCTTTTGGGAACCCTTGTCCTAGAAGGTGCATAGGCTGCAGTTGTTGGTCAGGCTGTGAGGAGATGAGGGTTTTCCCACCGTTCTTCCACCTACTTCTCCACTGCCAGCAAGTGGAGGTGAAGTTCTGTGCTGTCCTAAACACCATGTCTTTGACTAGTGGAGAAAAAATATTCCTCTAGAGCTTGCTTCCTTCCATCTCTGTAATAGGTGGTAGAAGAGTATCTGCAGCCTCTGAACCAATGGGAAGTGTTGGGTTATTAGGGCCGGGTAGGAAGAGATTGGAGAAGCAAAGGAGAAAGTGGAAAGTTGGAGAGGCCTGGAGAGGCAGAAGTAAGGTAGAGATGGTAGAATGCATATAAAAAAATGTATGGTAGACTGCCTGCCTTGTCTCTGTTTTACCATGTTCTTTCTTTCACTAGTGAGTACTTCCGATCCAGGTATGTAGGTATATGTCTCCTTGTCTAAACTCTGCTGGCTCACTTCTAGCAGCAGGAGTATGGGCAATAGAAGGTGCCAATTTGATAAATGTAAGTAATTATTCAGTACTCTGCTTTCTTCCTGTGCCCCAAGTCCCTGATCCAGCTTGTCCCCTTCTGTCTTTCTCTTCTTCATTAAAGACTCTCAGAAATATGCAGAGTAGTAGAAGAGAGAGCTTCAGAAGTCAGGTGTTGTAGGGACAGTGAATTGACAGTAGTTTGTTATAAGTTTGGTTCTCTTGCTCTAGAGACTGCTTTCTGGACAAGTGGGTGCTGGAATTCTGTATTTTAGGAAAATGTGTTTGATGTTTAAAGCAGTGCCAGGATTGGAGAATCCCCTGGAAGTGGATTAGAGGGAGAAGTAATATGATCACTATCAACAACTGCTGGCATTTCCACAATTAAGTGAGGATGCCTGCATTTAACTCTGAAGGCACATGATGTACCCAAAAGCTTCTGAAGAATTTGTCCAATGTTTTTGTAACTTGTGCATCAGATCTGGGCAAGTGTCTTCAGGTACACTTGTGCAGTCGCCACCTCACTCCAAGCCTATTACCAAGGGGTGAAGTGGTCTTTGTTAAATAGCTTTTCCTCAGACTTTCCTGGGCTGACAGGTGTTCAGTAAGATAAAATGTTTATGGCCATAAGGAGTTTCTCATGGGGCAGGAACCACCAGGTCCAAATGTCTGAGGTACAGGCTAGAGCAAAAATGAAATTAATGGACAGTATTGAGTTGATGTTCTGCATGCTGTGCCTCATGTTATGAGGCAAATTTTTAATAGAAGCAATTTTCCACTCGCCAAGCCCAGCTTAACATACTTAATTTTAATATTCCAGCTATGGTACAAACAGTGTTAGAAAATGATGGTCTTTCAACATTAGTCTCAAAGTGACCTGTTCACCCTGTCACATTATGGCATGTGCTGTTATTCCAGACTACCACTATTTTCTCATCCTTTTGACTTAAAAATCTTTACAAAAAGGCAAAACCTGAACTATACATGCAATTATTTCCACAGTGCTGAACAGGAGTACTAGGGATGTGCTTCTGAAACACTTACAGCAGACTGGCTATGCCTTGAAAAAGCAGGTTTCTTCCCTTCTGATTTTCACAGCTGCAGTGTTAAGCATAAAAGCAGTGAAGTTAGAGTATGTCTGACTGTCCTCCCACACTGGCTTGTTTTTCATGTTGACTCCATCCTGTATGGTTGTTTATTTTAGCAGTCATCCAGGCTTCTGATTTGGTGGGTGGTTTTTTTTTTTCCCTTTTCAAGTCATCAGCAAATCAATGTGAGGGAAGATGCATTAAAACCTAGCCTGGGGATTTTTTTGCCCCAAAAGACAAAACACACAGACTAAGGCAAAAAGGGAAGCCAGCTGTGGTGTAGCAAAGACTGGCTCGCAGAGGAGCTGCGCACAGAGCGGTTGGCTTTCAGCTCTGCTGCTGTAGGTGAGGAGCCTTTGCTTGCTGTAGGGTAAGGAGAAGGGGAAGAATAACAGCAAGCAGAGGGGATGTGTTGTAGGAGGGGCGTTAATATGCGCAAAGCCATGTGTGTGGGTGTTACTCTGGCTTGGTGTTTCAGGTGCTGCAGGAAACGAGAAGTGGAGTGGAAGCTGGGGGAAAAGGAGCATCATCTGTTCCCTCCTAACTTATGATCCCTCCCCACAATCCCGTAATGCTCAGTATGGAGCAGCAGCGATGCTGAAGTTGACTTCTGGTCAAAGCATGGCTGCAGGGAAGTAGGGCTGCTGGCAGCAAAGGAAGGAAAACCTGAGGAGGGAGGAAGGTCTTCAGCAGCCCTGCAGCCAGCTCCCCAGTGCTGGGAGGGAGGTATTTCTTGCTTGAGCTCAGCTGGGGGTGCCTCTGCCGCTGGCTGCAGAAACGGTACCGGGTGAGACCTTGCTTTTCGCCCTCCGCTTTGTGCAGGGGTCTCGCGGGGCCTGCGGGGGCTCAGGCACAGCGCGCGGCCCTGCGCCCCGCTGCCAGCCGTCCAGTGTGTGCGTACCGTACCTCTACTGTGCAGGCAGGCCCCACC
>NW_010521268.1:0-17537 GCF_000687285.1 Phaethon lepturus | reverse complement strand
GCCCTGCTGCGGCATTGCTGGGGCAGGGGCTGACGGCCCTGGGCGCTGACATGGGGTCCTGGGTCATGGGGAACCCTGGGGGTCTGAGCAGGGACAGTTAGGGCTGGTGGTGCCCCGGCGTTCAAGTGAGTTTGTCTTCTGTGCCTGGCTTGCCTGTGAGCGGAGCATGCTTTATGGTACCTTCTTATAAAAGCCTGTAGTCCTGGGTGTTTCTTAAGGCTGTCAGGGGGCAAATGTGGGAAGTTTGGCCTTGTGGGGTGAACTCCGGGTCTGGAAAATGGGCTGTAACATGGGGCTGTGATGTATGTTAACGTGTGTGTCAGAATGAGTGTTTGAAGATGTTGGTGCAGCTGTGTTATAACCAGAGTGGCTGTGTGGACCCTGATGTGAAGGTGTGTGTTACACTATTAATTTAGCTTTTCTGTAAAGACTACCTTTTTTGAAGTGCCTCTGTTCAGCCATGAAACACATTTAAATGTCAGTTTCTGGAATGATGTTTCTTATCTTAATTTCCTCATATCACAACCACTTGATATGCTGAAAGATTTGGCTTGCCTCGCACTCTCAGTGCTGAGGATGAAATAGCTGAACAAGGCAGAGTAGCGGAAGGGAGATGAGAGGGCAGACGAAGCCCAGAGCCCATGAATGCTGTGTGGAGGGGCAGGTGAAGTACCTGGAGAGGGGTGCTGCTGGGGGCCTGGACTGCAGCCCTTTTAGGGACTGGGGGCTGACTGGAGGTCTTAAAAGAGAAAAGACTGTAAGAGCTAAAGTACTACATCTGATCCAGTATTCCTCCAGAAGTCAGCCATGCACCACCCTCCTATCACTCTCTTGTGGAAGTGTGGTGGCAGACAACACAGGATAAAAGGAAGTATTGGAATGCATGACTTTTCTGGTTGTATCTTCATAACATTCAGAGTACTGCCTGACTTGCAAAGATTTCTGCAAAGGTTCCTGTAGGTAAGGGAAAAAGGATTAAACTTTTTAGATAATAGTTTCTTTGCAGCAATGTAAGCCAGTCTTGGCTGCTGCTGTGTTAACGGTGCCTTAAAGAAACTATCAGCAGGCTAATGACAGCTTTGAAAACAGAAACTTGCCCTGTTCCAGCCTATTCATCTCCAAAGGGATGAACGTTTCCAATCCTAATGATCCATTTAACTGCCAGTTTTAAACACACATCTCAAGAAAAATTACATGCCATTAAAAGGGAAGAAGCCTGTTAATGTAACATTGAGGCTGTGCGATTGAGGACAGTCAAGCAACTGGAAGACAGGTTTTAAAACCGAGGTTAGTTTTAATTCAACTCTTGCTCACAGAATTTTATTGTTTCCATTTCACAGGTAAATATTTACATTGCTTTAATTCTGAAGCACAGTCAGTTTCAAGTGCTCAAAGGTTAATGAACAAAGCTTCAGAACGAAGGGCTAGCGAAGTATTTCCTTCATGTCAGGCGGGAAATATCACATTATGACTCGCCCAACGTCACACACACGTACTTTGTGGTGAGATCTGACTGTAGGGTTGTTGATCTCATTCATCTAGTTTAATTGCAAGGCTACCTTTCTTCACTATCTGTAATTCCTGTTTCTGAAATGTACAGCTCTTCGCTCTTTTCTAGAGCAGACTTCCTTGTGAATTGTAAACTTCTGCAAGCCCTGGGTAATAGTCTTATAGTGTATGAATGAGTTTGGTGTTCAGTTGGCATGTTTCTTCTGTGTGCAAGATAGCCTTGCATGTAAAACACAGCCAGATGCAGAGCAGGTGGACTAACCTGGGCTCCCAGGCCTGGTGCACTTGTAAGCAGCATGGTTTGCTGTATGTACCTAGGCACTTCAGCCCCATATGCCTGTTGCTAGGACTGCTTGTATTATATTCTCATAGGTTTTTTTGGTGCAGTAAACTGAGCTGCTCTTCTATTTCCCAGTGAACTGTGGGA
Source organism: Phaethon lepturus (assembly GCF_000687285.1). Taxonomy (NCBI): domain Eukaryota; kingdom Metazoa; phylum Chordata; class Aves; order Phaethontiformes; family Phaethontidae; genus Phaethon; species Phaethon lepturus. The sequence goes on along the minus strand of NW_010521268.1, from coordinate 15,601 downwards.
ACTTGGCTGTCCTTGGGGCATGTTTTGAGGGGGAAGGGAGAAAGATGTTGTGGGAAAGTGTCAAATGACTGGAATAGCTTTAGGGCTGTAATCAAAGGGCTATAACCATCAAAAGGTGGAAGAGTACCAGCCCACGAGTAAGCTGCAGTGGGATTTTTGCCTGTAGCTCCAGATAGGCCAGGGTGGCTGGGAGTGGAGAACTGAGTGCATGGTGGACTACTTGTGTGGGTTGGAGCTCATTAAGAGCAATGCATGAGTAAAGGCCAAAGCTGACTTGCTATAAAACAAAGCGTTAAAAGAAGGCCTGAGTAGTTTCTTATGAATAAAAAAGTCAAGCAAGACAGATACCAATGCCTTGGCTGCTAGGGCAATGTGAAGATGCTTTGATGTAAAGCTTTGGCTCAGTGCTCAAAACAACTCTTATCACCTGAGCCAGATTGCCAGGTTGAACATGTATATAACATAAGCCACCAAGCTGCGTTTACCAAGGGATGAGTAATTTTTAACTGCAACTTTAATTTACCCTCACTTGTCTTTCTGTATATTTGGAATCTTTCTTGTAGATCGGAAGCTCAACCAGCTGTTATTTCTCCTTTGGCTCCATCTGAAGTATTTCAGGATTTCATATGCATATTCCCTATTTGAGTGCATACATCCTGGATTATTTTCAAACAATAAAAGTATTTCTTTTTTTCTCCGTGTGTACTTTTTGTTTATTTAAGAACAACAACATGTAGGAACTTAAATTAACCTGCTTTCCTTACTGTCTTTGCATAAGTAGTCATCCAGAGCTACACCTGAAACCACAGCAGGAAATGAGTTCTGGTCTGCATAGAAACAAGGTGAAACTGATGTCCTAATTTTTCTAATTAAGTACATAACTGTTTAATCCCTTTGGATTGGAAAATGGTGTTGCAAGTTTGTGTATTTTGGTTTTGAATATTTTTGTGTTACAAAGGGTCTTATGACTTGGCTTGTTTTTATTCAGTGGTAGATGTCAAAGGCATTGTATGAAGGATCTTCAGTATTTTTGAAGTGGAATACACATAAGAGTACTTCTGGCATAGCTCACCTCCCGCTTGCAGCTGTAGGTAATGTGAGTTTTAAAGGAATATTGGATATGTTTGATTTTAGTGGCTTGCAATGGATTCTGCCACCTTCTTTTAACTCTCTATTCCATAGGCCAGTTAAAAAGCTTGGGTTAGACTCTTTCCTGGTCATAAAATGTCCCCTGGATGCCTGTATTCTGCCGTGCTGAAACAACCAGGTAATGGCTGCTGCACCCTTCCATACTCAGTAGATTTTATCCTGTGAACTCTTGTTACGGAAGGTAGCACTGCTTATTATGAATGTAGGATTTATTACGGTCCTGACTCCTGTGCTTGGCACTATGTGTGCAGAACTGGACTGAGCCTTTGTGCTTTATCTAAGCTGCCTGTGTGAGGAATGTGTGTACAATGTCCTTTACATGTACCTTCTCCAAGCTGTGAAGATGGATTTGAGGGGGTTGCTCCATCTTCTCTCTTCCAAACCATCTGGGTTTGGCAGAATTTGAGGAGGATTAACAGTAGCTATTTGGTACCTTTGGGCAATAATGAGAAAGTGTGGTCCTCAAGCAGTGTCTGGATATAGCTACTTTAGAAACATCTCAACTTTTTTCTCTTCTTTATTTTCAGAAAACAGTTCTTTGTCCCCCAATCCTTTATGTTGTTTTTGAGCCAGCAGATGGAGACCTCTTAAATTGCCCAAGCTGTCCATGACCTCTGTCACAGGAAGGAGTCAGACATTTTTTAAGCCGTTGCTCTGACAGTGAAGTTCAGTGTGCAGGGGTAGAAAGTGCAGCTGTTTGCTGTTCCTGGAGGAATTTGTGATGTCTAACCATGTACTCATTCTGGACACATCCTGAAAGTGATCAGGTGAACTTTAAACTCTGCTTTCACTGGCCATTTGAATAATTAAGAAGGCTAGCACCAAGTGAAGGCCGGTGGGAAGGAGCTGATGATACCATGTTGTACTGACTGGTGTGACTCTGTCAGCCAGTGCCTCTTCTAAGCTAGGTTGGGAATGCTTTGGCTTGGGCTTGCTGGAGCAAAGCTTGCCTTTGGAGGTTGCATATGAATGCAGCCCATCTCTCCCTTAGTTAGAGGAAAAAGCCTATCCAGGAGGTTGGATTCAGGCCCATTACTGCATGAGAAAATTCTCATGCTGCTTCTGTATTTTGGCATGCTCATTCTCCCTGACCAGCTCTTGGAAAAGCAGTAGTGTTTTTTAGCATTTGAAGGTGTCGGACTACTCATCCAAACTTTTAATTTGGAGTTGGGTATTTTTTTATTAGCTGTAGCCTGAAGTGATTTTTCAAAATTGACCTGCCACTTTGATTATGCTGACTCTTCCCTTGTTTTGTTTCCTTGTTCATTGATAAGAGAAAATATTAAATGTGCATTCCTTGCAGCCTATGGCTAATGTGGTCTGCTAACATGTTTTAGAATGCTTAAACAGAGTTTTACAGAAATCTGATAATGTGGGTTGGACAAAGAGCGATTGCATGCAATTGTGATGCTGCATGGGGAGTCCTTTAAAGCTCAGGCTCTTAATTTTGGGGAGCGGGGGGAAGGGTTTGGAGGCTACCTGAGCACTGATTTACCACTACCAATTTTAAGAGGGTCCTCTTCCACTGCAAAAAGTCTTCTGAACTGGTGCTACAAGGTACTTAAAAGCTGAGCAGGTTATTTTTATAGACATAAGCACTCTTTTTCCAAACTCATTCAAATACAAACCCTGAAAGCTGCTTCTCTGGCCAATACCAGTTTGGACTGACACTAGAACAGGGTTGATTGTATTTTAAAGGCACGGAGTGTATTTGTTTCCATTGTTAAGTAAAAGTGTTTGTCAGAAAATCCACGTGTATGTGTCTTCTGCTGTGCTAACTCTTATAACACTAGCTTGAAATTGGCCAGAGGGATAATGATATCGTAGCAGGATAACTGTAGAAATTAGCTGCCTATTTTCACAGAACTTAGACCTTGTGAGTATTTTTACTGAAGGGAAGATCTTCATCCTTTGTTAGATAGTAGTGAGTCCACGCAGGTAAGCTGTTAGAACTTCCTGTGTATTAATAAGGGAAGAGCTTTATTTGGGTACCTGAGAATAAAGACATGAATTACAGAAAACATACTTCCTTAGCTCTGGTGCTCCCTAACCTGTGTCACTTTCTGCTCTGTGTAAGAACAGACATGAGGCATCCAACCACAAATGTGGTGTGTAGCTCCTATGCTGGTCTCCGACAGATCAGACATAGATCAGCTACTCATAGCAGATCATAATGCCATCTTTTATTTTATTTTTTAGTTTATGGGACACGATGTCCACTTTTTAATTAAAGACAATTACCTATTAGTAACAAGTCACTTTGTGAAACTTATTTTCAAGCCACCTGTCATCCCCTGAATTTACTTTGCTGATGTGCCATTTCGTCGGTGGTCATTGCTCTTTTGTGTGCCACAGTGTAAAATAACAAAGAACAAAACAACTCACCTAAAAATAGCTCCCCAGACCTCAGTGGTCCTGTATGTTACCCTGGGAGCGAGGTGATCTTACTTCTACAGGAAGTCTGGTGGAAGTCAGCTGTTTCAGGTTGCATTGCATGTAGTTTGTGCTGAAAACTATTGATGACTGAAATCTTTTAAAGTGGGAAACAACAGAAACATGAGACACGAGCAGCATGGAGCTTCCTCTCTTATCTTTTTTTCCCAGGGAGGGAAAGGGAGTGCCTGACTTTGATCTTATTCCCTTCCTTCCACCTGCTTCTGCATGCATGTTCATGCAGTTTCATGTCTGAAGACTTGATTATCATCTCTGGTGTTCCTGGAATATCTCCCATTTGAGGAAATCTGTAGGTGGAAATGGAAAGAGACCTGTAAGAATACGGAGGAGCAAAGATTCTAGGAGTCTTCCTCATTAACATCTTTGTGTCCAGGCTGATCTCTACAAGGGCCTCAAATCTTAGACTTTGAATATTTGTAAGAAAAGTAGCAAGCTAAAAATAACTTGTTTAACACAGTATTATACTTTAAATTCAAAGTTCCTTTGAACTGGCTGTTCTAGACTAGTACACAAGTGGTACTTTAAAGATGCACAGGAGTGCTTCTGGATTCCTTTTGATGGCATCAGTTCTGTACTGTGACTGTAAGGCCAGTCTCAATGGGGTTTCTGTTTGCAGAAAGTGCGTGATTACTTATGGCTATCGCTTTCTTCCTAGATACTTGGTTTATATGCAGGTGTTTTGCAGACCTGGATCATCTATCTGAGAAGGAGCTCTGCTGAAGGACTTTATCTTGGATCCCTTGGAGTTAGTTCCTTATCTATGCTTTAGGGAATAATGATCTTATGTTTCTTACACTTCACTGCCACCCAAAGACTCTGGATTTGAATGTATATGCTAAGTGCAGTGTGTCAGCAAGAACACTGCTGTTTTTTACATATGCCATTTTATTTTAAGTTGCAATGTTTAACTGCTTGAAATTTTCTCCTGCATTTTCAATCCTATCTTTGATTTCAAAGGTGGAGTAATGTAAGAAGAATGCGAAATAGCACACCTTAGTCAAAGAGTTGTCTAATGAGAAAGCTAAATTATGTTTTAAGAACTGGAACAGAAAAGATGCTCAGGTTGTATTACTTCCTTTTCTTGATATCTGGAAGTAGAAAATTTTCTACAGAAAAGGCTGCTGCACTATGTTGAATAAATGAATTAAAATTTGTCCAAGTTAAATGCTTAACTTGAGGCAGGCTATGGTTTGTTTGGGGTTTTTTTTTTTGCACTGAAATTAACATTTGTTGGGTGGTCAAAATAGCCAGTTGGTAGTGCCCATCTTTAAAACTTTTGATGTGCTTCATTTGATCTGGTAGGAAAAAGTTTAGTCTTAAAATACAGTGTAACAGATGGAAAAACTAAATGACATTAATTTTAATTTGTAACATGTCTCTTTTGGCGAAGCAGTATGAGTGACACAATCAGCCAGACTTTAAGACAGTCTGTCCTTAGTCTTATGTCCTGACTCAGCCTTTACTGAGGTACACAGGTTAACTTTCTCAAGATCTGAATAAGGGCATTGGCTCCAGCTTTCCTGGACTAGGATAATGCTGTATGTCGCCTTCAGGATCAAAAACAATAGCAGTGAGCTCCAGCTACTCCCATAACAGGAGGATACAGGTCTTCCATGCGGGTAGAGAGATACCATCAGTAAGATTTGTGCCATGAGACAGACTTCTATGCTATAATTGCTTGACACTGCCTTTATAGTCTCCTGTTGCTTACTGTAGATGGTTGGTAGACATAGAAAGCCAGGTGAGAGAAGTCCCAACTTATAAGTCCTAGGGCCGTGGTTAAAAAAAGAGTAATTTTTGTAGCTTTGCTTTAAAATGTTGCACAACACAAATCAAAAACAATAGCAGTGAGCTCCAGCTACTCCCATAACAGGAGGATACAGGTCTTCCATGCGGGTAGAGAGATACCATCAGTAAGATTTGTGCCATGAGACAGACTTCTATGCTATAATTGCTTGACACTGCCTTTATAGTCTCCTGTTGTTTACTGTAGATGGTTGGTAGACATAGAAAGCCAGGTGAGAGAAGTCCCAACTTGTTAAGTCCTAGGGCCTTGGTTAAAAAAAGATTAATTTTTGTAGCTTTGCTTTAAAATGTTGTCCAACACAAATGATTTTAATCACATGAAGGTCACAGTCTGAAAGATGGCTGCTCTTGAGTTTGGTGCCACTGTTACATGCTAATTGGTTTAATGTGCCTGAATTTTGATTGTCACATGATCAACATGTTTGAAAGCAGGGAAGATGAAGAGAAGGCTAACCTCCAAGTGCTCCCAAGATGCAAGATAGAAGAAGGATAATGAAACTTAGAGGAATGAGTAGCTGAAGTGTGAGTTCAGGTAAATTCTTTGAATAGTTCTTTGAAAGTCTGCCAGAGGCTAGAAACTAGCCAATGTTGTCCAGAAGGAGGAAACCCATGCTGTTATAGCCATACCTGATGCTTGCTCAAGCTGGTCTAAACTCCTTGCTGTAAATGTATTGTATTGGCTGAATTCAAGATACAGAAATTTTGAACCTGTATTACACAAACCATGAGATAATTTAGACAAAGTTGATCTGTCTTGACTCCTGAATTTCTCTTGCCAGCAGCTTCTGAATGATGCCAGCGATCTTATGATTAAAATTATTTTGGTGGGTGTTGCAGGAACTTTTGCAAGACCAAGCAATGAAGCTTAGAGCCCCACTGTGAATAGGCGTTTAGTTGCAAACACAAATGAGATACAGTACTGCCTGAAAAATGCGGTGCTGAGGTGTCTAGTGATGGTGACTAATGCACTCGAGCTGGTGTAGGATCCATACAAAAGCTGTTTTGGACTTTTAGATATTTTTTTTTTTTTAGACTACCAAAAGGTAGTCTAAAGCTCTTATTTGAGGTGGCTGGCCTCAAAGTAGTGTGCTAAAGGTGAGGGCCATTTTGGACCCTGAAAAGGTTCTGGGTGGCAGAAGGTTTAACTGGTAATATTTTGCTTGTGAACACAAAGGTAGCTTTCTAGGACACTTCAAGAACTTGCCTTTCATGACCTTGCAGAGATGGGGGCATCAGCTCACTGGGCATCCTCTCAAGACTCTCTACTAAAGTTTGCAGTTTGTTAAGGAAGACTTTAAATTATTGTAAATATAAATGTTAAAATGCAGAAAAATGTCATCATCAAACCAATTTATTACAGTATTTTTGCAACACTATTCCATGTGTTCTGGGGCCTGAAAGACACACTTAAGATTCTAGCCTCTCCTCATAGGGGTTTACAGAGAACTGGGCTAAAAACTTTTAAATCCTAAGCAAACTCTAGCTACTTTAGCTAGATGTAGTGCTGAGCACATCTTGTGCTTAGCCATTATATGGCCAGGGAGCAGTACACATAAGCATTACTTGGGTTCCTTATGGCTCTGGGGGTAAACATGCTGTCATTGTGATAGTCATACATGATAGCATATGTAGGTGGGACTGAAGACTATGGATGTAGATGCATGAGCCTTTGAATAGTCAGTTTGCCTTAAAATACAATAAAACTTCACTCTTACCTTGTGCTAAGGAAAGACATTCATGATTTGGTTGTCTATGTTTAAGATGTTGGTTTTTTTGTACTAGAGTCTAATAGAAGTTAGTTGTTAGTCTCCTGGTGTAAAGGTTCAGCTACTTTTATTTGGGAAAGCAAAACTTCCCATCTCCCTCAAGGAAACTGCAACATACCTTGCTTGGGCACTTTAGAAGTACCAGTCTCCTTATTTGATGCTTCATTCCAGAAGAGCTCCGCAGAGGTCTTCTGTGAAAGAAGGTTCCACAGCTCTGCAGGGCTGCATGTATGTCACATTTTGTGGGCTGAGTTTGCTGCAGCTGGGATTAGGGCTGTCATAACAAGTGCTCTGTTCTGAAACCACATGGTATGCTTTTCCTTGGGTGAAACACAGGAGTTAAACTCTACCACCTGAAGGCCTTGAAGGAAGGCCTGCTGTCATGAGAGGTGGTAGGGGAGACAGAGGCATGTTTTTGCACATGTTGTGAACACCTGTTTCTGGAGATGCCTCAAAACAAAGCATGAATGTCTCTTGGTCAGCAGGCAGAGAGGCTACTTGAGCAGGAAGAGGTGGATTTTAGTAGAACAAAACAAGGTGTAGCTGTGCACCCTCCTAGAAACCTTGTCCTCTAACCTGGCAAAGCTAGTGCTGTTTGCTGCATCAGGCTTCAACTCTGCTTGGTTATTTGTTCAAAAAGTCTTTGTTGTGAGGATCAAAGTACTATGCAGGTACATGCGAGGTACAGCGTCTGAGGCTGTCGTCACGCTCAAACTCTGAAACAACTTTTTTGATGAAGAGCAGAAAGTAGTTTGAAATTTGACTTGTGAACTGATTCATCCTTTTAAGACTCATTCTGTGCTGGTCTCCCTGTTTGGAATTCAAAGGTTGAGGAGTTAATATTTGACTCTGATCTTAGCTCTCCTGACTTAAGTGCTACACTTTTTTTTTTAAGATGCAAAACAGCTGATTTCACAAGTCAGTGGTTTCTTAGCGTAGCGCAGATGATACTGGCTATTCTCACATTTTTGCACCTTTTAATGAATTTGAGCTTCTTTAGGATGGGGCCTGGAGTGCTCTAAACTTCAGGATTGCAGCCCTGGGAAAGTTACTAGTTTAATCTTGATTCTTTTGATGCCAGCTTTTCTAGGAGAAGGAACTGAACTGAGGCTGCTGGTACTTAGCTTAAAAATTTTGGAACTAGTAGAGAGCTGTTTTGTGTCTCTTCGTAATAGCTGGCCCTGACAGTTTAACAGAGCTTATTGACCATCTGCTTTGTCTAGTTTGCCACATGGCACAGTAACAACTAAGCCAAAATACTGGCTGCACAGTGTATTAATTAAATGACTTGCTTGCGAACGCTACCAGGATACTAAATTGATGTTGTACATTGAACCTGAAGAGTTTTGTCCTTTCCTTTGCTGCAGTCACTGGATATTGAGCTAAAGAACATAAGATAGGTGGTGAGAACAGAGCTGTTCGACTGTACAGTGGAGTCCCTATCTGTCTCCTTGCCCTCTATCTTCTGTTACCCATTCTCAACAGATGGGACCTGGAGTATATTACAGGCTTGTTCCCCTGCTGCTACTTCTGACTGCTGCTCTTTGCCTCTCACAAAGCTGGCAAAAGCAACAGCTGTTTCATAATTTCTGTTTGAAGGGAGAAACACAGCAAGGGGAGGGGGCAAGAGACGAAAGACTAGTCATCTTGCTTGCAAAGGACTAGAGAGAAATGTTCTTTCTCTTTCAAGAGGCAGTATCTCTTCTGAGAACAGATTTCTTCTGTGCTTGTGCTCCTGGGAATACAATGTGTCTTTCTCAAAGGTGAGAGCAGAAGTTGAGAGCTTTAAGCAAATAGTGTTGGTTATGTCTACATATTTCTAGCTGGAGGAACCTGACTCTGGGCTGCTTGTTAGTGTGACTAATTCTGCTCAAAGGCACAGCCTCCTGGGAAAGCAGTTTTTAAATCCAGACTGGGCTGGTGGTGGAAACGTATAACATGTTCTCTGGAAGGGATGTGGCAAGACTTTGGCAATATCCAGCAACTGTCTGCTTGATCAAGGGATGTGCTGTAGGTAGCATCTCTGCAGCTAGTAGCTGAATCCTGTTGAACTTGTTATAATGAACAGACGGCTTGTTAATATGCTCTGCTGTGCTGCAGCAGGCTGTGCTTCTTCAAGGACTTGCTACCTATATTTTCATCACAGAAATCTGTGTACAGATTCTTCTGGTAACTTTCTGTAACAACAGGTAACTGTTCATAAATATGTGTATGTAGGTGCATATTTGTGGTCTATTAACATGCTTCTGAAGGGCTAGTGTATATATATGTGTACACTGTGTATATAGTATGCTGTTGGATGGTGTAACATGAAATAGTATTGCAATTCAGTATAACATCAAACTGAATGAAGCTACTGTTTGGCTGTATTTTTAATATACCTGAGCTGCTGGAAATGTTTTGCATAGTAGATAAATAGCTTCAGAAGAAAACTGAAAGGCTGCTGCACTCATTTGGGTTCTGTCTGAAAAGCCATGTCTAGTTGGCTGCAGACAAAGCCCCTGCTATCACCATCTTGTTTTGGCCTCTGGAAACTGTGCTAACCAGAAGCATTTCTCTGATTGTGTTCTGGACTGCCAGGAGTTGCAGAGTATCTCTGATTTACACCAAAGTGCTTTGGATCCCAGGTGGTCCTGGTGTGTGCTGTCCTACAGAGCCAGGAAACTACAAAATAGGATCTTGAGTATGCATGTGAGTTCTCTCCTTCCTGGGAAGCTTTGGTATCTCTGATAATTGAAGGTGGCTCCTTCCGGCATTTAAGGGGTACTTGAGAAAATTGCACTCCTCTTAAAACCTTCTTTCCCTCCTCACCCTTTTTTTTTTTCCCCCTCTACTGTGTTAATTGTATAGTTAAGAGTAGCCTATCACTCTTTTGTTAACTTGAAATCCCGAGGATTATAGCGCTTCTGCCAGGGCTCCAAACCCAGTAATGAAGGGCTAGGCTTGATGTAGTTTTGCAAAAATAGTCCCTTCCCAGACCTGTATTTCGGTCATAGGAAACAAGTTAAGCAGTTGTTTTCTTGTACATAGGAGTTGTGCTGTTAAGAACATTAAAAAATTAATGTTCATCCTTCAGCAGCTTGTTGGAGTTCTCTCCCTTCAGTTCAGCCCAATTGCAATTTCTCTGTTCTTGGTATTGCCAGTCTATAGGTTCATCTCATTTAAAGGCCCTCATCAGTCCTGGACTTGCTGTTTGCCTTCGTCATCTTTCAGCTACAGGGCTAGCAGCTGTTGCATGAGCATCTGTAATTTTTACAGTTGTGCTGGAAAATATTGCCTGCTTGTGTATCTGAGGAGCGGAGGGACACCTCAGCACTTTAGACCCATTCTGTTTGGGGCTTGCTAATGCTGTCATAATCATGTAGCTTACCGCAAGTTTTTGTTATCCAATGTGAAAAGGTCTGCCACATGTTTGCTGCTGGTAAGATAGTGTGTCCTGGAAGATGATGGGCTTTTCAGCATTTAAAAAGTAAAGCTGTGAGTAAATTAGATACTTCATTGAATGACTTCATTTTTTTTTTTTTACTCTTATACCAAGCCAAAACAACAAATATCTTGCCTTAATGCTACACTCTTCTCCCTCAGTATGCCTTAAATGACTCTTCAGGCTATGGTTATGGAACCACAAAGCTTTTATTCCTTAAAAAAAAAAATCCATATCATCCATAACTCTTAATTTTTCTGGAATGCCACTGGGAAGAGAAACATGTTGGTTTTTTTTTTTCAGCCTGTAGCCATTTCCAACAATGCAGATGATTAGAGATCGCTGAGAAGTCCTGACTTTGCATATTTGTGTCTCTGTGAAAAATAGAGGAAAATATTTTAAAGGTATACTTGTGACATCTGCTTAAGAATGATAAATATTGAAGTAGAAGGATGACAAGTTTTAGGCTGACCACAGCAAAATGAGAATTCAGTTGAAAAAGTGCACTGTTTAAAGGATCCTGGGAGCTGAAATGAGAGGTCCTGATCTGCGGGCTACCTTGGAAGGCAGTGAGGCAGATACCTGTTTTTAAAACAGTTGTTGCAGATCATCTGCAGACTCTGTCAAATGATACTTGCTCAGTTTGCGTTTTCAAGATGGCAACACCATTTGTAAGGTTGCTGGCTGTTTAGAGTGCAACTCTTCGTCAGACAGCAAAGGTTGGCTTCCCTTGAGATAGGTGAACGTGCCCAAAGGGACGTAGGGGACTTCATAGTGAAATGGGTAGAAGAATGTGGGAGGAGTTGGGACTCAGAAGGGTTTACTGGAAGCTTTTCTTTTAGCGGTGCTTTGGACGACTTTGCAGTGAACTCTTCTCTTGTGTTCAGTGCTTTGGTTGCAAGGATGTGTTCTTAATGTGGAAATATAGTGCTGCTTTACAACCTGTTTTTCAGAGACTCTCAGGAAAGAATGAATGTATATACTTGAAACTAAATGAATAGGAAAACATTTCTGCCAGACTGAGAGCCTTAAATGGAGGTGTCCTAAAATGAAGGCTAAAGCCTAAATTCCTTTCAAATGTGCTACCTTCAGGTATAATAGAAGGATTTTGGAAAAGAGCGAGCTAAAACTTACTGGCAATTAGATGATAACTAAAATGGGATGAGATGACATAGGACCTGTGAGCACATATGTCAGGTAGTGAAACGGTGCTTTTGCAAGTGTGAAGGAGGGTTGATGTTGCAAGACAGAAATCCCAGTTAACAAACAAGTCAGGAAAACAACGCTTCCATGCAAGACACCAAACTGAATGCTTCCATTGAAAATCCCTACTTTGAAAGGAATTAATACACCTATACCAATGGCAGAGAATATAGTCTGAACTTCGTGTTCAGTTGTCACCTTCCAGCACTTGCTCGTTTGCTCTGTTTTCCATTTATACAAACTTTTCAGGGGAGACAATAAATTGTCAAGTGGTAGAGAAACAGAGCTTTTAATGTCTATTTCTTACTGACTTGTGCTATTTTGTCTGTAGAGGAACGTTGGGGAAAGAGACCTTTTTCAACTTAGCTGCATCTGCATTGGTATCATGATGACTTTTCCTTGTAGACTAGGCAAGGATTTCCCGGCCAGGAGTGGAAATCACAAAGAGGTATTCTGCCTATTCAAGAGAAGCAGCCTTGTTTCTGTTGTACTGGGCAGCTGCATCAGTGTCATAGTTAAAAGCTTCTGATTTTTAAGGGCTGTCATAATTTTTCTGAAGTTAACAAATACCTGTATGGTAAAATAAGAGTAAATAACAAGTTGTATGTGACTGTAAGCTTCCATTTCCCAAATGAACCAATGGAAGTATTTAAATGAATGATGAGACCATAAACCAAGCAAGGCTTGCCAAACTGTGCTTTTTGGCCAGCCTGGGATTCCTAGAAGCTGTTCTGTTCCTAGTCAGAACCTATTTTGGTTTCTCACTGTTGGATGCTTTGTGGCAGGACATCTGAGCAAGTGCTTCCTAAACAGCTGCTCATAGAAGAACTACTGTGTATGGACAGACCAGAGTTGGCACTGCAAGTGTGACCCCTGACTAGTATTTCAGGCACCCATTCAAGCAACAGATAAATGCCAAACTAAAAATAGCAAGTCCAGGACCCAGGATAAGTATTTTCAGTCACCTATATAATAGGCTCTTTTGAAAACTTGTTGTTAAAACATAGGATACCAAGAAATGAATTTGCTTAAAAAAAAAAAATCCTAGGTAGTGTGTATGCATTTTTTTACTTTTATTAAAGCACATTTAGCAGCTAATTAGAGGAAAAGTTACTCCTGTTGATTCTTTGCAAACTATTTCCTTAGTTCTCATAGAACTAAAAAAAAAAGAGCTGAGGGGGGGAAAAAAATCTTGAACAGAAATGGAGAGAAAAGTGAAAGGGTCTTATTTATGTTTATTGGCTGAGGTGCCTGCACAAGCCTCCAGTGCCGTTTATGGAGTTGCCGGCTGCATCTGTACATACAGAGTTACCTCCCTGCTGCTGGTAGGAGAGTGCAGCCAGTGAAATGTGGCAGCCAGCCCATGCTGGCTCTAAGGGTGTCTAAGTAAAAAGGCACGGCCTTCTGAAAGAGCACAGAAAGTCTTCCTTCCAGCCAAGAAAACTTGACAGGTGTGTTGGTGACTGACAGTAAGCAGCGTGTCTGCTAGGTAAGCCCAGCCTCAACTGAGTTGGCAGTTTGAAGTGCAGTAAAACCCCAGTTTAGCACTCCTAACACATTATTCTTTCAATAGCAGCTTTGTGGCCCTGCTAGCAAGCGGAACAGAACTGTGGAAAGAGAGGACCAAGGTTTCTCGTCTGCAGAGACAGTTTTAGAGTATTTGACTGAGGTCACCGTGGCATTCTCATATGGTGTATATATAAACACAGAGGCATCTCTGACAGTAATGGTCACATTGATGTAGAAGTATACAGTGAATTTTAATGGCTGGTTAGCCTTTACTGATTATAGAGAGCCCCTCATCTCCATTTGAAAATCCCCTTGCCATCCCCTTGTGTGTAGGTAGGCCAGAATCTACAGGCAAACAGTTTGTGGGAATTTTGATGGTTTGTTTATTACAAGCTACTAAGGTTATAAAGTGCTAGCTTCAAGTAAACATGTTAATGGTTTTTCAACTGCTTGCTCTTTTGTTGTATGCTAAGTGGTACCATGTTTTATTCCAAGCCTTGTGTTGGCATAACTGTGTGGCACTAAGGCAGTTTAGATGTGACGTGCAGCATCTGTCTGCGGTGCAGAAGAAAACAGTAGCAGGAGAGTGGTCCAGCTTTTCTATTGCTTCAATTCCAAAACTTTTAGTTGCATAGCCTCTATATATTGAGTTGTCCTCTGAAACTGGCCCTGCCTTCCTTTCCTGGAGTAACTTCACTTCAGTGAATGGTTTGTCAGTACTTACACCTGTCTCACCGTGCTTTAACTTAACCCTTTCCCCTCTTCCAACTCTTTGACACAGTTGGCTGTCTGTCTTTTCCACCAACCCTTTAGTGGGGAAAAAATGTTATACGTGCTAACAAGGTTCTGATGTAGGACCTAAGCAGCTGACTTGAATTTAGCATTTGGGCAGCCTGTACCTGTAAGGAATTTGTCCAGAGGAAATCATGGTGCGTTGCCATTGTCTCTCTGCTCTCCAGCCTCCTAATGGAAGGAAAGGTGAAACTGCATTGGCCCCTCTGCAAAGACAGCAGCTGCCTGTGTGTTGGGTGTCAATACAGGCAGGCTTCTGTTCTGGGGGAGGGTGAAGATATTCAGGGAAACTGGGTGGGGACCTGTGCTCTGGGTGTGGAGGTCCTTTCCCTAGCCCCTTTCACAAAGGCTTGCCCATAAAGAGGACTTTCATAGGAATTGCATTGAAGGATGATGTTCTTATCTCTGCTCATAAATCTGATGCCTCCATGCTGACAGAGGCACCCCCACTGAAGTAAGGGCACAACAGAATTATTTCTTTTTGTATCGCTGAAATGCCAGGATTGTGCTGTTGCTATTTTGGTGTACTTGTGCTCTATTTTAGAATAAAAATTCGGGCTGTGCTTACTGCTTTAGAGGGGCTGACTCTTTGAATGGAACTTGTTACTGAAATAGCATCTGTCCACTTCATCTGCTCTACAGTCACTTGAGAGCCAGGAGGAGAGGCCAATGTGTGGCAGTGCCAGCTTGAAACAATGGGATGAGGAAAGAGAAAGAGCCAGCTTAGGTAATGAGATGGAAGAACTTGGCTTGAGTGGGTGCTCCTCCCCTGCTTATTGAAAATATCAGTTGTTAATTACTTCAACGAGGTTCATAACTAGAATTTTAAGTGGTTTTGTGTGTGCTGTGTGGTCATTGCCCTGTTAATATATTTTTTTCATTCCCATTTGAATTCTGAAGCTACAGCTGTACCTAACTCCTGGCACATATGTGGACATTAAGATGCCCTTATACTTAAGTGATTCCCAGAAGTTGTTTTAAATTTGTTTTGCATGACGTTTTCTTTATAATCATTTCTAAGTAAGGAAGTTGGAGCTCTTCTTGGCTATCGATAAGCAACACTAACATACAGGATTAGTGTCCCAGTTTGCCTAGGGTGATATACAGGGATTGTCCTGCTTGGCATCTTTCTGTCCTGAATTCCTCCCTCCCTCCCACTGCCCAAAACCAAACTCCAAAACCTGTGACTCATGATTTATGCTTTCCAGGCAGCTTGCAATAGTACTGCTTGACAAGTTATGTTGTCAGATAATGTAACTCAGAGGGAGCATGTCCCTGTTGTTCGTCTGCATCCCTTTATACTTTAAAAACCTCTAAACTTGTCATTGTGGAGGCTGTCTAAATCTTGCCTCTAAGGCACGTACTGCTCAAACTGGTCTGGTATTTGTATAACAGGAAATGATAATGGGGATGGTGCTGGGTATGGAGGAGGCCAAGCTACTTAGAAACTGCCCTTTATACTTCAGCTGTGTGTCTTTTCCTTTGTGTCTCTCTCTTT
>NW_010521267.1:0-23082 GCF_000687285.1 Phaethon lepturus | reverse complement strand
GTTTCTGTGATTCTGTGATTCTGTGTGACTTCTGCCAGGCCCATCAGTCATGTCAAGGCATAAGTTTCAGTGTAACACTCTTCACACATTCTTTACAGTGAAAAAAAAAATCCTGTGGCATTATAGTGTTAATTTTTCCTGTACTTTAGAAATATTTTAATTAAACTTGTTCCCACTGACACAGAAACTTTTCAAAAATATATCTCATGTACCTTGAAATTTCTTATTATTTATTATTTCAATGAAGTTCAGTAATTACAATTTTTTGAAGCTCATTAGCTTATACAGTACGGTATCTTAACTATAATGCATTTGAAATACATGATTCCAAAGTTATTTTAAATACATAAACAAGTAACACCAAATATGTGTATCCTGATAACATACCGAATACATAAAGGTTTAGGTGATATAAAAATACCACCTTGTGGGTTGAAGTCTTATTGACGATTCCGGTGAATTAGAGACATCTTGTGGTAGCTTGTAAAAATGCATTGGTCTGAATGGTCTGTAGTTTTATTATCAAGTATGTGTATGGCAAACTGTTACAAAAAAGGATTGTCATATTCTAATAAAAGCATTTTTTAAACTATTAAGCCAAAAAATAGAATATGGCAAATGAATATATGAATAATATCCATCAAATCTTCCTGGTTTGATCTTGCAAGTATGCTGCCCTTTTTTTTTTTTAGTGTGCAAAAAGCTGGATCCTTTGGGCAACTGCATCCAGTATCTGCAGGAGACATATATTTCAGTGTTCGTACCCCATTTTATATGCAGTATTTGATATGTCTCTTAATGTCCAAAATTAATTAATTCCTCAGGCATCGCTTTGCCTTACTTGTGTATCTATCTATATGAAGGAATCTGTACATAGAATGAGGACTTACATACAATTCTAAAATAAAGCTAGTTAAACACTGACATTTGTTTTATACTGTCTAATAGGAAAAGGATTTTTTGAATACAATTCAGTTGAGTTATAATGAGATGACACTTAATGCTGCCATCCCCTGTTCAACATAGGAATAACAGCAAACACACTGAAATAGGCAACTGCTGTTGTAACTTCGGGTACCAGATTTTTTTGTAATTCAGTGCTGTTGGTCTTTCAGAGTAAAATATGCCTTTTTAATCCAGTGCGGAGTTAGAGCTGAAGTCTCATGTAATACATACCCAAGTGTAAATATAAAGTTACTATTCAAGAATTTTCTTTGAGCCCTAGAAATCTCTGGGGATTTCCTTCAAAATTAAATGGTGCAATTTTTCACAATTACACAGTTTTTCACGATTCTTCATGCTTATTTGAAGCATTCAGTAATTTGGGTGCCTGAGAACGTATTACACTTAAAATCATATTCCCAAATTGAGAAGGCTTCATTGTAAGTCACAATTTTATACATTTTTCCAAGTAAAAAAAGGTCTCCTTCTTTAAGGAAAATTTGTCCGTGTCCGTCCCCCCCCCCCAATTTTCAATTTATACTGCCTTAATTTGAAATTGAGATGATTTTCCTGTGCAGTTCCTGAACTGCATTCCACTGTTAGATGGCAAGTGAGGCACCCAGACTTGTGGTGATTCCCCACTCCAGTGAAGACTGTTTGAAACTTTTGAGAGTTAATTATCTTGCATGCAGCTGGATGAAAAATAAGAAAAAGTTGCTATTTTCTACCATATGCTGTGGCATCCCACATGATTAAACACAGATGGACAGAACTTCAGTCACTTCCATACTCTCCAGAAATATCTCAGTATCTGCATTCTTAATGGCAGTCAGTTCATTTGGATAAAATTTCACCTTATCTCTGAGGCCTCTATATCAATCATGTTTCCCCTTTTAAGACGGAGGTTAAATAGCATTTACTGCATACTTTGGGCAAGATCTCTGTGCAGTCCTGAGAGTGGTTAATATTGAAAGGCTCGTGAGGGTTGATTGCTTTTCAGGTTACCTATGCGTACCTATGGCCCCAAGTCTGTGTTATGGATTAAGTCTTTATGTTGCTGTTGGGGTGCATAATGCTCTACTCAGGGAAAGAAAGATGCCCTCAGGACTGGAAATTTACCTACTAGCATAGCCAGATTTAGACCATCTGTCATTGTATTCCTCTATATGTTGCAGTTGTTCCAAAAAAAGGAGGAGGCATGTTAGCAGCACAATTCAATGCTGCTGGGCTTATCTAATACAGGTTAGAATAACCATTGTATCCCATAGCTGTTTTGTTTGCATAACCTTTTTGAATTTTCACAGTATAACATTACTGACTCTTGCTGAATTTGTTATCCACTGCAATGGCAGATTATTTACTAAAAAAATTGCTATTCTAAGTCCTTTCTCTTTATATAGTTTTACAGGTGTTTGTCCCAAACTAGGTGCAACACTTTGCAGTTCAAAGAGAACAACTGCATCCCATTTCTTTCAGACTTGCAAGATCCCTTTGAATTCCAGTTTCGTTCTTCATAATGCTCGTGCACCATTCCTGTTCCTGCTTGGTATCATTTGCACATTTAATAAGTATATATTATATTCCGTCTTCTGAGTCATCAGTGAAAATACTGCATAGTCACTTCATTCCTCTCTTCGTCTAGCCTGATGAATATTTAAGTGTGTCATGCAAAATGGAACAGGAGAATCTGGCAGAGACCCACCACAGATCCTATAGCCAAGCAGTGGCAGTTCTTTTGTAATATATAGATTCAAGTCCCTTTGAAAAGAAAGGGTTTGAAAGAAGATGAGTACTTTATAGGTAACTGCTGTGCCTGCTGCAGACTATGTTGTAGGCCAGTGTATTTTCCATCAACTAAGGATGTATCTCTCTTCAGGTTTTTAAAGTGTGCAAGGACGTAACTCAGCCAGAGGCTTCAGTGTTGTAAACTTCATTCTGAGAGAGCCTGTGAGGCAGGAGAGGGGACTCACAAACTAAATAATATAAGTGACCCACCATTCATCATATTGTCAATTATCTTTTAGGTACTTGGCTTATATGTCATGATGTGGAGCCCTAACGTGGATGTTTTGAACTGTGCTGTGCAGAGAACAGGTCCTTCTGTGACCCTGGTCCTGGAAGTTTTATGGCCACGTTTTCTTTCCCACCAACTTGCACAGTGAATGGGCTAGGGGATGCTCAGTATCTGTTCTCTCTATAGTTGGGCACCATGAACATATTGTGCAGCTAAGCATGAGTTCTTCTGTAAATGCAGGTGGTGAAAGTGGCAAAATGTACTCATTAGCTGAGCTAATAATGATTCTCTCTGAATAAACAAAGTAGTTATTCTGTTTGATCTGTGACTGTAATGTTACAGCTCTGTGGACATTTCTTGTTCCTTCTCTCATACACTCAAAGCAGGCAGGTTTTTAAATAATTTGTCATATGCCTGCTGCATAGAAAAAATCCCCCTGTTATCCAGCTGCAGGTTGGGAAAACTCCATTAAAATCAACTGAGACAAAATGATACAGAATTGTATACAAAAATGAAAACCAATTTAAATTTACCATGCTGAATTTGATGAAAGACCAGTTAGGGACATCTATAAATAACCATTTCATCCTTAAAAGTTTCTTTTCCTTTTGCCAGATTCTCAGCAGTTTGGAAGGAGACAAAAGATGTTTAAGCAGGTGTTAACTTTCTAGCAGATGGCTGCAGACATTGTTTCCATAGGTGGAGGCCTTAAAAAATAGATTTGACAAATTTACAGGTAAATTTAGGGGGTTGCTCTTTGAGATCCATTGCAGCCTTTCGAATCTTTGATTCCACAGTTACTACGAAGCAAATTCCCAATTTGGTGATCTTAGTGCTTTAGACATGAACAGTTCTGTCTAGTGTTTTTAAAATTAGTAATTAAAAAGACTGGATATAGAAGGTTTGTTTGGTTAAAATTACTTACCATAGCTCATCACTTGTATAGTAATGAGCCTTTAGCTTTCTCGGGAAGCTGTGCTTCTGATTCTGCTCACACTTAGACTTGTTCTATATTCATTTAACTCAAATGGTTTCAGAAAAGCTATCCTAGATTCATAGGTGCCCAGATTTGTTCATTGATTATGGAGGAAAAAATGTTCAGCCTTACAATTGCAGTAAATAAGGGGGAGAAGAAGAGAATGAACTGTCATAATCAACCTTGACTACTGAGACTCTCACATTTCTTTTCCTATCAAAATGAGTACATTTGGGTAAATGGTAATGTAATACGAATAGAAAAATTACCTCAGGATTTCCAGGAACAGAAATTAGGACCTTATTCACAAATAAATTATGCCTTTTGTAACTGCAAATGTCATGTACTGCAAGTTGAACAGAAAAACTGTCCTTCGGAGCCCTCCTTCTCTGTAACCAATGTGATTGATATTCATCATTAAGGATTTTTGCGTTGAAATAAAATACAAATGCATTATGTAGTCAGACCTGCAGGTTGACTAGCTGAATATATTCTGGAGAATAAAAAATAGGGAGAAAAAGCTGCAGTAGTGAATATCTGTTTTAAAAGGAAATTATATTTGAAAAGAGGAATCACTTAAAGTAGACTGACCCGTGAATACTTTGTGATTTCTTTTTTTGGCATGAAATTCAGATTAAATGAAACTGGAAAGGTTTCTTCTGGAAGTTTTAATGGGGGTGGTGGTGCAGGAAGGTTGCCTGGCTTTCATGCATGCAAGTCTTTTCCATATCGATCTCATATGCTTCTTAGTATGCCAAAGCGTGCTCTTAATATAGCAGTAATTGTTATTGTTATTCTTAACATCTTTGAAAAATAACTAAACACTACTGTTCCTTTGTTCTAAAGTTGTCCCTGCTGTTAAAAAGAGATTTGAAGGTCTGATGTAATTCACTGAATTACTGTGTAGTTGTCATATTTCTGCAGCGAAGTGTAGAGATAGTACAGTGCTCTGTAAGTACACTTAACTACTAAGTTACTTATTCCATACTGTATTTTGAGAAGCTCATCAAAGCCAGCTGCGAGCAGCTTTGTTCCAACACCATTATTGCTTTGCAGGCTGATGTTCCTCAGGGAGTGATACGGGTGCAAGCGCCTCATCTTTCGAAAGTTTCCATGGCAATACAGCTGACAGAAGAACTGAAAGCCAGTGATGTAGTAGCCAGGTTTCTCAGCCAGAAAAGGTACAAACACATTCTTGTTTTGTTACCATGTCGGGAGATGTGTCTTTTCATATACTGTATCAAGAAAAAAGTTTTAAAATACTTTAAGTCCAGGTGAGTTCATGAACTTTTGGGCCAAATTTAGCCTATTAGAATACATGCTTGAGGAATTAATTTAGTGCTCCTAATGTCATTAAAGCTCACAAAGCCTTTAGGAGTGGCATTAGTAAAAAATTAGCTCCTATTTAATCTGATGGGTCAGGAATACTTTTGTAACTTTCTGGGGAGGAGATAGAAGGGAACTTCAAGAAAATAAGCCTAGGGAACAAAGGAATGAGGAAAAGAGAAAGAAACTATTTTGTAAAAAAAATGCATTTATATATAGCATTTATATATATTATATATATTTTTATACATATTATAGGGGGATACAAATATGTGCAAATGTCATGCATGTGCAGTGGTTTAAAAAGAAAGCTACATTTGAGAGGGAGAAGTTTTAATCAAGCTTTTACATTTAGTTTTTATACATATGAGAAAAGCAAGAAATGAGAATAGACTTAGCAAGAAAAAAAATTTAACACACAAGTGCATCATACATAACTATTTATGCTAAAGCTGTAATGTGGTATACTAGTTGAGATTAAGCAGCTTTTTCCTAAATGCTGTTTTTAGAGGTTTACACTTTTGACAGAAAGTTATTTTCTAGCTGTGCCTTAGCATATATTATTACAATTAAGCAATGAGAATAATAGAATCCCTTTGCAACATGGGATTTTATTCTTCCACTGTCTGTTTTTTACTTCTTTTAGTGTCAGCAAAATTAAAAACAGCAAGAATGTGGTTTCGCCCACCCAACCATAAGGCTTTTTCAGAAATATAAAATGTTTGAGGGGAATACTTATTTTTGCAGCAGCAGTGAAAGAAAAATCAGAGGCTAAATATTCAGGCTACTTGCTAATAACAATGGAATTATTTTCTAAACCCCACAGTTTCTTCACTTCTATCTTATTTTACCTTTTCTATGGTGTATTGCTCATTTGCAGGGCTATTCATTTGCACTAGCATGCAAGGCTATTCTTGTTCACTTACTGTATCAGTAAATGAGTATAAACACGAAGGTTTTATGACAGGCACACTGCTGATCTTAATTAGCATAATTTCTCCCTGACACATCGAAGTGGCCGGTGTACAAGCTCTTTCGCCATATTGTTACTCACTGTGTTTTGTTCCTGACAGTGGAAATGTCCAAACACTCAAGAAAGAAGAGGTCTTTCTTTATGAAATAGGAGGAAATATTGGTAAGAATGGCTTCTGCACAGCTTATTTTGGTAGAATGGGATTCCTTGGCACATTGTCCATGGGCTTCACTGTGGTTCCATTTTTATCCATGTCCCTAGTTCTCCCTGACACTAAGGTAGACAGTTAACCTTGGGGAGAAGGAAGCAGAGATGTTGGTGTGATCATCATATTAGTAGTGCCTTATTATCTCTCCCAGAGGAAGACAGCAGCTGTAACAGGTGTTCCTGATACGTATGTACAGTGAAGAAGCACAGAAAGGTTGTATTGGAAGGTGCTTGAAGTTCATCTTATTCATCTCTTCGAATGGGGGCATAATAAGGGAACTTGCAGTTCTTCATGGTTGCTTGCAGGTTCCTTTGGGGAAAAAAATGTGCAACCAGAAAGATGACCTAGAGATAAAATTTTCCAGTGGTTAGTCTTTCTGCTCTGTGTCTTCCAGACCCTCTTGATTAAAGCAAATAGCAGATCAGCAAGGTTAACGCCAAAGGATAATTTTGAACACAGTTCTGATTTTTTTTTTAATGAATGCAAAACTGTTTTTGCATTGCAAATCAGTTTCTAATCACAGTATTTTTCATATGCTCAGCCAAAAAAAAAAGAGAACTAGAAAACAGTATTGTATTGGACTTACATTTATTTTTTTCTTACTAACTGTAACCTATTAAACTTTATTTGAAATTATAAAATGTCATGAATACCCAGTACTTCTGTACTCTGCAAGTTTGAATCCTGGATGTAAATTGCTACTTCTAGCATTTTTCCATTTTACCTAGTTACTGTTTTATATAAATTTTTGTGTGTGTGTGTCTAAACCAAAAGACTTAAATTAAAAATAACACTTTCCTATGTTCCTGTGTTCCCTACAACAGATGTATGTTAGTGTTTTTACTAAGTCTGATGGCAAAAAAAGAAGTTACTGACATAGCTGGATGCCAGATTGAAGTATTGTATGTTCTCTTGCATGTCCAATATGAACATACATTTGCAGGTTGTGATCCCAGTTGTAAGACATTTTTAAAGGAGCGTCTTGTTTATTGTACAGAGGTGTAGTTGTCGTAGAAAAAAGTTTTTGTAACAGAATTCCGGTGAAACTGGAACAACCTACTATCACTGTAAACATGTGACAGAAATTGTATGTCTCTCAGAGAAAATACATGGCTAGTTGCAGATCTGTTTTATTTTGTTTTATTTTGTTATGAATTAGGATAGAAAGCTGAGATGTTTCCTCTGTCTGAATGGTTTACTTCCAGACAATTTCAACTTTAATCAGCCCTTACAAATACTAGTCCTTATTAATACCCTCAGTTGAGAGGAGAGAAACTCCCTGACTTCAACCTGCTGTGCAGGTTTAAGTAAATCAGCTGTCACAATCTTTGCCATTCTGTATTTCTGCCCAATGTGACTGACTCATGTAGAGGGACCCCAAAAGGGAGAAGACTTGACAGGCTCATGATACCCTCATGTGCTTACACTTATGCTCATAATTGTAACATGCTCAACGCTGCAATCCTGTCCCCTAGCAGATAGAGCTGCTGAAGTCTCCAGACGTTTTTTGAGTACTCAGCACGTTATAGGCTTCAGTGCACTGAAGGGGATTTCTGCCATTGCTTTGTGACCAGGACTGAACATGGACATGGCAAACCACTGCCCCTGTGCTCTCACTGCCTGAACATGCTTCACAGTGTCAGGGAGGGGGCTTAGTTCAGCAGCGTGGGCAGTATAGGTCGTGTAGGTTGGGCTAAAAATCATAGAGGCAAAACAGGCTGCCACCTGGCAAGAAGAATGGATGGAGAGGGAGCAGAAGGAGACCGAACTTGGTTGAGCTTGCTCTGGGCAGGGAGTGCAAAGAGCTGGCAGAGAAACCCAGCTAAAGCATCGCACCTCTGCTCGCCTCCTGCGTCAGGACCATATGTGCTGGAAACGTCTGGCTGGCACACAGGTCACCTACCCCGACCACTTACATGCTGGAGTAGGAGAGGGTCTGCGATGTAGAGCTGCAAATGCATGAGATAATGCTTTGCCTGTGGAGGAATGGGAAAAGTATGCAGATCTTGGTGGATCAGCAAATGCTATTGTCATCATAGCTACTAGACATAAATTAATTGCTTGAAATGCACCAAGAACACTGTACTACTTTTCCCTCCTATGACAGTAATTATTACAAGTGCTATGCAGAACTGCTGACCAAGAGAAGCAGGATAGGGAGTAATACCTTCCTAGCAAGGACAAACCTTGCTCAAACTTTCCACTTAACAAGTGGAAAATAACCTGAAATTTTAATGGGCTTCTATGCAAATGTAAATGGTTGGATATAACCACAGGAGGACCAGGGCATTGCTCCTTTTTTCCTAAACTGTCGCAGAGGGGAGCTCCCAGGTGCATAGTCTGTGTGAAGAATATGACCTAGAATGTGCCACAGAGGTGGCACAGCACCTACTCTCCTTCCTTCTTCCTCTGTCCTCTTTCTTCCCCAGGACAGATCATAGAATCATAGAATAGTTTGAGTTGGAAGGGACCTTTAAAGGACATTTAGTCCGACCCCCTGCAACGAGCAGGGACAGCTTCAACTATATCAGGTTGCTCAGAGCCCCGTCCAGCCTGACCTGGAATGTTTCCAGGGATGGGGCATCTACCACCTCCCTGGGCAACCTGTGCCAGGGTTTCACCACTCTCACTGTGAAAAATGTCTTCCTTATATCTGGTCTTAATCTGCCCTCTTTGAGTTTAAAACCATTATCCCGTGTCCTATTGCAGCAGGCCCTGCTAAAACATCTGTCCCCATCTTTCTTTTAAGTCCCCTTGAAGTACTGGAAGGCTGCAAGAAGGTCTCCCTGCAGCCTTCTCTTCTCCAGGCTGAACAGCCCCAGCTCTCTCAGCCTGTCCTCATAGCAGAGGTGTCCCATCCCTCTCATCATTTTTGTGGCCCTCCTCTGGACCCTCACCAAGAGGTGCATGTCTTTCCTGTGCTGAGGGCTCCAGATAGGAAGAGTGAGAGTGCTTCTAGGTTTTAGCTGCATTGTCGTTTGTTTAATAACACAGAGAGGGCTTGAAAACCTAAATGGAATAAAACAATGGCAAGAACTTTGAAAATTGTTTTTTTTTTGGTGCTGATGTATAACCATGTATCTCTTCCTGTTTCTAGGAGAACGCTGCCTTGATGATGATACCTACATGAAGGACCTATACCAGCTCAACCCAAATGCTGAGTGGGTTATAAAATCTAAGCAGAGCTAAGGTCACAACTAATGGCAAAAGAACAACCTGTGGACTTACTTTGTAAGGCTGAATGTTTCAAAGGGATAGTGTGTCCTTTCAACATTCAACTGCATAATATATATTAATAGAATCTTATCCAGTTTTAAAAAAAAAAAAAGTGACGGAAATCCGACAGTGATTACCAGTAAATTTTCAGTTTTACTCACAGCAATATTTTGGAGATTGCAGTTTTCCCACTCATATTTGAAGTTAGAATAAGTACCTTAGATATTTTAATGGCACTAATCTACCTCCCATCTGGTAGATCTTGTTTCAGAAGAATTTATTTTTCAAACAGATGTTTAACCTCTTTATATTAGAGATCTACAATCTGTTTGTATAGAATTGTGTGTTCATGTATGTTTTTACAGTACTAGTACTCTGGAGAACCAAATCCTGATCAGCACTTCTAAATGGTACAGTAATAAAAATACCTAAAACTAGTCATATGAATTTCCCAAGTAAGTGTGAAATTCACAGGAAGAAACTGCAATGCATATATTTTGTCTTTGGAAGTCCTAATTTTGTTCACTTTGTAGGTAAAGTTTGATGAAAACTATTTAAAAACAACTGTGAAATTCCTTTCTATGCAGCTTTTTTGCTAGATCTTTTAAACATTTTTTATTCTTATTCTGGTTGATTGTATTCTTGAGATTATTAAAAAAAAAGAAAAAAGAAAGGACCATGTGACAAGGTGAGTAATTTTCAAAGCTCACCACTCTTAGCAGTGCCCTTTCTGGAATATTGTCAGGCACTAGAAAGACCTTTAGGTTTTCAGCAATGATATGCAGCCATGTTACATAAACTGGTTTCAGTTTTTTTGGACACCTGATAGATTGCAAAGCATTTTGTAAACTGCCAAAACCCGCCAATTACTAGCACAATAAAAACTTTCAGGAAGAATAAAATAACTGTGAAGGGAAACTGTAGTCTAAATTTCATAGACTGCAAACTACCAAGCCTTTCATTCACAATCAGGGTAATGGTCTACTGTGGAGTTTGCATAGGCTTTTTGGATATTATCTACCATCAGCTTTATGTCTGGTCTGTCCTGGATGAGGCTAGCGATCGAGTTTTGGTTTCCCTTGCACTGACTTTGGCCTCACTAACTTCTGTACCACTTTAACTTCTGTAAGCTCAGCCGTGCTTAAGTGCTCTCACCTGCGTGCTGACTACCTAAAATAACTACTGTGAAATTATATCCTTGGAATGAAATATTTTCTTTCAGTGCACACACAGAATTATATTGACCTCATAGGGAATATTCTACATACAATCAAGGAGTGATTTTTTTTTTTTTACTTGATCAAAGCCAACTAAAGGACCTTTCTGCTGAGCTTTGGATACAGGTCTTGACTGCGTTGTTCCCAAAGTAACTGGAACTCTCCATTTTATATATAAGCAATGAAACAGAACTCTGAAAGGTCATAGAAAAGTTAGACATCTGCTCATTAGTTATCCACAGCATATGAACAATTTTGGGGGTGTAAGTATTTATTGTTTTTTAAAGTTGATGGTTGTCTTCATATGGAAAGGAAGCACTGAAGGATTCTCAAATTCAGCATAAATAAATCTGAAATAGTTCTAATGTGACTGTACTGCCCTTGAAGCTCCATCTCGTTGGGTACCCCTGCGTGGTGCAGCACTGTGCCACTATGGGGGAACCCTGTAAGACAAATCACTTTTGTCCATAGAACAAACCACACTCCCTGTTCTTTAAATGTAAGGAGTAGAATAGAAAACCAGTACAACGCTTAGGTAAATATTTATGAATCTAATGTAATAAATATAAGGTTTTTTTGTCATGTAATACAAAAATGATGTGTGTTTTGATAATACATTTTAGTTCTGTAAAAGGTTACTTGTTACTGGAATTCTAGATGTTATTTTAATCAGGAGCAAAGTGCAGATGATAGGAACAGCTGTACAGTTTCAGTATAAAATTACAACCGCCCTGTGGCTATGATCTCTTAAATAACTTTGTTTTTGGTTTAGTGCCATTATCTTTTTTAATTTAAAAGGCTCTTTTATAATTAAATGTTGTTTTTTCTGACTTCTTTCCTCATTTGAATTCTTCTATTTGTATGTAAAACATACCCAAGTGACACTAAGCGGTGATTATTTTTTAATTTCACACTTTATATCTTTGTAGGTAATTTGTACTTTTGTGTATGAAAAGAGATGCTGATAAGTTAGAACGACTCTTGCAACATGAATGCCTGCTGGAAAAGGAAATACTGGCTAGAAGTTTAAAACTTTGCCACAATCACAGCACACCCTAGCTAAATCTGTAATAGAATGCTTTAGTGGGTATATGGGAAGGAACAGCAACCATCTCAGCGTTTATTGAAAATACTGGCTCTTAATTCCTCCTAATTAAAGAATTAAATTAGGCCACAAGGGGGAAGTCCAAAACGCATTCAGGTAAGCTGATAAGAATCTTTTATAATTAAGAAGACAACGCTGCCTGGGTTGCTTATTTGGGGCAATTTGGCAGCTGATCATTGTTTGGCTGATGACTTGGGGAAACACATCCGCAGGTGTTTTTTTCACCGGGCTGACAGCTTAATTGATTTAACACTTAGTACGCAACCCTGTGTGGGCAGAGGGGTGGGGATGGGGGGAAGGAAGGAGTGAGTGGGGAAGCAGGTGGTAGCCTTTTGTGCTGCTGCCTGGATGTTGTGGAGCATGTAAAGATGGTTTTCTGCTCAAAAATCATCCTCCAGTGTATATTTGGTGGGGAAGGGGCAGGGGTGACAGGGTCCACAATGCTTGTGTGGGGTGTTGTCACCTTTCTCGTACTGCCTGCTCTCTTCAAAGACCAAAGAGTTGGTGCTTATTTTTCCATAGCCTCCTGTACCGCCTCGCCGTCCGTGCAGCCCAATGCGCTGTCCCTGGATATCCGCGGGCGCTGGGAGGAAAGCGGTCATCCCAGCCGCCTGCCCCCGCCGGAGCCGCAGTGAGGCAGCAGCATGGCAGGTTTTTCTCGCGTTGCAGGTCACCACGCAGCGCATGCGAGTGTGCTGGTGAGGTTTCGTGAAGGCAGTAGGGAGCAGGAAGATGAATGGGTCTGGATGTGGGAGGCACGGGCAGAGTTTCCTTAGAATCATAGAACAGTTTGGGTTGGAAGGGACCGTTAAAGGTCGTCTAGTCCAACCTCCCTGGAATGAGCAGAGACATCTTCAACTAGGTTTAAAACCATTACCCCTTGTCTTATTGCAACAGGCCCTGCTAAAAAGTCTGTCCCCAACTTTCTTATAAGCCCCCTTGAAGTACTGGAAAGCTGCAATGAGGTCTCTTGGGAGCCTTCTCTTCTCCAGGCTGAACAACCCCAACTCTCTTAGCTTGTCCTCATAGGAAAGGTGTTCCATCCCTCTGATCACTTTTGTGGCCCTCCTCTGGACCCGCCCCAACAGGTCTATGTCTTTGTTGTGCTGACAGCTCCAGAGCTGGGCACGGTACTGTAGGTGGGGTCTCACCAGAGCGGAGTAGAGGGGCAAAATCACCTCCCTGGACCTGCTGGCCATGCTTCTCTGGATGCAGCCCAGAATATGGTTGGCCTTCTGGGCTGTGAGCGCACATTGCTGGCTCATGTCCAGCTTTTCATCCACCAGGTACCTCCATGGCCTTCTCAGCAGGGCTGCTCTTGATCCCTTCATCCTCCAGTCTGTATTGATACCGGGGGTTGCCCTGACCCAGGTGCAGGACTCTGCACTTGGCCTTTTTGAACCTCATGAGGTTCACACAGGCCCATTCCTTGAGCTTGTCCAGGTCCCTCTGGATGGCATCCCATCTCTCAGGTGTGTCAACTGCACCACTTGACTTGGTGTCATCTGTGAACTTGCTGAGGGTGCACTCAATCCCACTAAGTTATTGATGAGGATATTAAACAGTACTGGTCCCAGTATGGACCCCTGAGGGACACCACTCGTCACTGATCTCCATCTGCATGTTGATCTCCTTCAGGCCTTTCAGTATGTGGTGGCATGACTGAGATGAATTCGGGGGGGTAAGGAGATGTATTTTTATCCAGTGAGCACTAACGGAGAAGGAGATGTTTGAGAAAGGCCTCTTGAAGCTTTTTCACACCCATTATTTCTTTGTCAGATATTCTTCTTAAAACCATTGGAACCGTCCAATGAAACACACTCTTTTACTAAAAAGTATTAAGAGTTAAATTGCAGCAGAAAGCTAACTTGGCAAAAGATTTGCTAAATGAATGATTTCCTCTGTATCACACTTAAATATGTCTGAGGATTAGACCTCTATTGTGCTGCTTTTTTTAAAACGTTGCAGCCATTCAAAAAGAATAAAATGCGTACGCAGTAATCTCTACAGCAATATTTATAATAATTTTTATGTAGACCAATGCTTATAAGATCTTCAGACCACTGTTTGTGTTTGCACAGAGACCACGTCTGAGGCAGTTAAGTACTTATCCCCATTTAACAGATGGGAAAAGTGTTCATAAATGGCTTGCCTGCAGCTAGAAGGCGTGACATCAATCTGATTTGTAGAAACCAAATACAATCTTCCAAAAATTGTTTTAAAAATCTGCCATATTGCCGGTTACAGAAGTACCACAATCAGAAATCTGACTTCAGGGGACTGTTTTAATAAATACAACACTGAGGTTTTTAGCCTGGTTTCCAAAGGAAAGATGTCTGGGGTAATCTCATTGCCTGCATGCACCTTCCCCTAATTACCTTTGAATCTGCTGGCAGACTTCAGTCATTTTTGGCAAATGGAGTGGGGGGAGGGAATGCCTCAAAAATAATTAAGTTTCTATGAGCTTCATAAAACCAGGCAACTGGAAGGGAGATGGAGGCAGTACAAGTCCTTTGATCAAAGGGAAAATGACAGCATAAACTCAACCTTTATTTAGGCACCAGAACAGATGTGGGAGAGGGGACGTACATGACCATGCTCTGACCATGGAGGGAGGCTGTGGTGGAGCTCGCAGCGGCCATCGGGATCTGGCATCATGCCTTTGGATGCTCCTGAAAGCGCTTGTGTTGCCCTCTGAATCTTCTTTGCTGACTTGATGTGGGTCATTGTTGCTCAAGCTGCCACAGGTGTTCTCCTGGGCTGGCTTTTGTGGTGCAAACTTCTGGTTGGTACAGCTCGCCCCCCACCCTCTTTGGATGCGGCACCCAAGTGAGCACCCTCCCGACCTGAGCTGTACCTGCAGCTAATGGCGATCACAGGGGCGGGGAGGTGGGTAGTGGTACAGGTCTGTTGTGAGTTAACCTTCGTCCTGGACAAAAGATCAGGTCTAAAATTGGTCAACATCCAAGGACAGCCTTCACATACAAGTTTTAAACTGTAGTAGGAATATACCTCGCCATTCACATCCTCTAGTCTGAATCATATGCAGCTGGTGGTGGTTCAAAATCCCTGCAGATGTTACCACTCCTTGATTAGTCCCTTTTGGGATAATTGAAAGGATCCCTCATTCTTCCTGTGGCATGTAAAACCAATTAACTAACGATCACTCACATTGAGAGCCAGTGTCTCTGTATTTTATCTGCCACATGAGCTGTGTTACCATTACATCTCCATAAAGCATTACTCTTGAAAGTACCTGGGTTTTGCTTTCCTTGCCTTGCCTCTCGTGAAGAGTCTGGCTGTGTCACTAGATCAGGTCCTGCAGGTAAGTCAGTTCGGTGCCACTTTACTGTGCGTCGTCTTGTACTGTGTCCTGGTTTCAGCCAGGATAGAGCTGGTTTTCTTCACAGAAGCTAGCGTGAGGATATGTTTTGGATTTGGGATGAGAAACTGTTGATAACGTGCTGATGAGCTGTTGCTGAGCAGTCAAGGATAGTCCAGCTTCTCGCGCTGGCCTGCAGCGAGCAGGCTGGGGGTGCACGGGGAGCTGGGAGGGGACACAGCCGGGACAGCTGGCCCAGGCTGGCCACAGGGACATTTCATACCATACCATGTCATGCCCAGTACATAAACTGGCGTTGGCTGGGGGATGGGAATCGCTGCTCAGCGACAGGCTGTCGATCACCGGGTGGTGAGCAATTGCTGTATTGGGCATCACTTGTTCTTGTACATTCCTTTGTTGGTATTATTATCATTGTTATCATTGTAGTTTCCTTCTCTTTTGCTGTATTAAACTGTTTTTATCTCAACCCACAAGTTTTTTTCCCCAATTCTCTCCCCTGTCCCACTGCGGGAGGGGGAGTGAGCGAGCGGCTGCGTGGTGCTTAGCTGCCGGCTGGGGCTAAACCACGATATGCCATCAGAGCAGTGGAACTGCTGCCTGGTTGTGACAGGAACGTCCGCTTGCTTTCCTGCCATCCATCCTGTCAGCTGCACTGAGGGCTATCCGACTTGCTAAATTCTTGTATTTAAAGTATTTTTCTCACAGTCCCACAGTACATAACTCGTTTATCTGAGGTGGTGCGTCAGTCAGGTACAACCTCAGTGTCCCATTGTCTGGACACAGTGAAACTGCGAGGACAGAAAGCTTTGCACAGCAGAAGATCGCAAGCTCGTGTGAGTTACTGGAGTGTCCCTTGCAGGTTACCAGTGTGCAGATGTATGACTGGCTTCAAATGACCCAGAATAAACAAGGGAGCACGTAATTGCTTGGAAATGTTCGAGTGTCGACTGAGGTTCCAAAGCTTGGGCTGCGTCAGATTAGCAACTGGAAATGGGTTGTTTGCTTATTCGCTTTTTCCCCTAATCTGAGAAGAGCTGTTTGATTTAAATGTTGCCTTCTGGTTTTGGATTAGTCCAAAACTTAAAGCGTTTCTAACCTAATTTAGTTGTCTTAATTCTATTCTAGTATGTTCCCACAGCGTGCTCTGTAAATTTTAAGGCAGTTGAGCTCCCAGGCCCTTATTCTGGATGCTCCCTCTGCTATCGCCTGCCAGAAGCTGTCTTTATTCATGAATCTGGCTCAGCCTGCACGAAGGCAGTTTCTTTCAGCAGGAGCTGGAGCCTGTGTAGGTGAAATAGTGTTGAGGTTCTCATTGTGGGGCTTTGCATATCTGTGAAGGACGGAGCCGAGAGGTGCCCATCCCAGTACCTTGTCTGCCTCCTTCTGTGTGTCGGTCTCATTCACTACAGCATTTTGCTCCCGTGACTGTAAAATCTTGGGATGCAGCCAGGTAACATCTATGTGGGAAGCTGTTTTTGTTTAGAGCACTTGATCTTGAAGTTAGCAGGGTTTTGTGGGGTATGAGAAGGGTGAAACCTTACTGTGCAGCCTTGGAGTCCTGGCAAAAATAACTGCTGCTGCTTTTAATGTGCCATTGTCGGGTTTAGCAATGAGAGAAAAGACAATTCTGACATGGTTAGGAGTTAAGATATATGAAAATTATAATGAAAACTCAGCATAATTAGAAGAATTTTTTTTGTATAACGGTAATGTGGGTGGTTTGGAGGTATCTATAAAATACACGATTACAATACTCTGTTCTTGATTTTTTTCCAAAGAATTTCTAAGTCTTGTATCAAATCTGCTTGGATCAGTATAAGAGGAATTGAGCTAGTACAGAAGTACCTGCTAAGGCAGTTATAGACTGTTGGTAAAGCTAGGAAAGAACTATTTTATTTTTTTCTGCCAAGACACATGTGGCTGTGGCACAGTAAACTCTCAAAACGCTTACTTGGTGTCTTGGTTTCAGCCAGGATAGAGCTGGTTTTCTTCACAGAAGCTAGCGTGAGGATATGTTTTGGATTTGGGATGAGAAACTGTTGATAACGTGCTGATGAGCTGTTGCTGAGCAGTCAAGGACAGTCCAGCTTCTCGCGCTGGCCTGCAGCGAGCAGGCTGGGGGTGCACGGGGAGCTGGGAGGGGACACAGCCGGGACAGCTGGCCCAGGCTGGCCACAGGGACATTTCATACCATACCATGTCATGCCCAGTACATAAACTGGCGTTGGCTGGGGGATGGGAATCGCTGCTCAGCGACAGGCTGTCGATCACCGGGTGGTGAGCAATTGCTGTATTGGGCATCACTTGTTCTTGTACATTCCTTTGTCGATATTATTATTGTTGTTATCATTGTTGTTTCCTTCTCTCTTGCTGTCCTATTAAACTGTTTTTATCTCAACCCACGAGTTTTTTCCCAATTCTCTCCCCCTTCCCGCTGGGGGAGGGTGAGTGAGCAAGCAGCTGCCTGGGGCTAAGCCATGACACTTGGTTCTAGGAAAAACTAAATTATCGCATAAACAGTACAACTAAACTGCATAATTAGAGATGCTGATGATGACAGACACCTATTACGTGCTGTCTCACAAGTCTGTGTACTGGTGAGATGTCCATAAGGTTACAAACTAATTTCCTAAAAATTCCACGAGGAAATGCTGAGTGTGGGCAATACTGATTAGAGCGGCTAGTCTTCATTTGTCTCTACATTTACCTCTATCTTTACCTTTTGAAAATTACCTTTGGGTAATTTTAGCCCTCCCAGTCTTTTATAAAGCCCTTTAGCAATATTTGAGCAGTTAGTAAGAGAGAGACAAAAGTCTCTCTACCCTGTATCATGTTGTTGTCTGTGCCAGCATGCTCCATCTGTAGTATGTACAGAGGAAAATGCCAGAAATAATATTCATCCATGTAACCTCAGAAGGTTACATAGCTGATGGTTCAGATTCCATCACTGAAGGCAGTTTGGGACTTTTTCTCATACTCGTTGCTTTATACTTCACACTGAATTTCATCTGTCACTTTTTCACCAGTCAGCCATGAGGTCACCAGTATCATGAGGTCTGGAGCCCTCTGCAGTGTGTTTCTTTAAAACCTTCAATAATTCAGTATCAGCAACCAACCTTATCACTTCATTTATTCACCCCCTCCTCGAGATCAGCTGTCTGTTGAACATAGAACTCTGTCCCGGTTTCAGCCAGGATAGAGCTGGTTTTCTTCACAGAAGCCAGTGTGAGGCTGTGTTTTGGGTTTGGGATGAGAAACTGTTGGTAACGTGCTGATGTTTTGGGTTGTTGCTGAGCAGTCAAGGACAGTCCAGCTTCTTGTGCTGGCCTGCAGCGAGCAGGCTGGGGGTGCACGGGGAGCTGGGAGGGGACACAGCCGGGACAGCTGACCCAGGCTGGCCAGAGATATTCCATACCATACGACGTCATACCCAGTACATAAACTGGCGTTGGCCGGGGGCGGAAATCGCTGCTCGGGGACGGGCTGTCGATCACGGGGTGGTGAGCAATCGCTGTATTGGGCATCACCTGTTCTTGTACATTCCTTTGTTGGTATTATCCTTGTTGTTTCCTTCTTTCTTTCTGTCCTATTAAACCGTGTTTATCTCAACCCACGAGGTTTTTTTTCTAATTCTCTCCCCCGTCCCACTGCGGGAGGGGGAGTGAGTGGCTGCGTGGTGCTCAGTTGCCGGCTGGGGCTAAACCATGACAACCTCCAATGAGACTGTGAGTTCCTACCTTTTCTTTACCATCTTTTAAACTTCTTTACCCATGTGAGCACTCCACTCCACTCCCCACCCTGGTGACCTGTTTTCTTAATTAAGACTTTTTATGTCTATTTTTATTTTTTGGGTCTTCCTTAACCAGATACTTATGAACTTCCCCCAAAACTCCAATAGGTTCATGAGTCATGACTTTATAAAAGAACTGTGTTATCTTCAGCAGTGGATAACTACAATTAACAGTTCAACTGTGTCGTACCTGAGTTCTGTTTAATTGGTGGTTGAAGAGCATCAGGTCCTGGTAACTAGCCAGTGTTAATTTTTCTCAGTTTGTGTTACAACTTTTTACTGAAATTCAGTTTGAGACAGTTTCTCCGGAGTCACTCCTGTAAATCCTAAACAAATAATATAGATGCAGAAAATTAACTTAGTTTTTCTGTTGTGGTCTCTTCTTTGGTCACTCCATTTGTACATTAATTATGGGTCCTATAAATTTCTGGCAGACCTCCTACTCCTCAGAAAAGAAAAACTGGGTTTATGCCCCTTTAACAAGTTGTTCCTTAAAACCCTTTTTTGGCCTGCTCACTATAATTGAACATAAAATATGACTGTGTGTTTTGTTCTTTCCTACTTGGACATGGCTTTACATTTTCAAAGAATAACTTTTTTGTGGAGTGATTAAATAACAAAAGGGTTAAATATTAATTCGGTTATCCTCCACTATAGAGTTTTTGCCACTTGCAAACACTTTAACTGTTGCCTTATATCTTTGGGGATTTTTTTTTTTTTAAAATAACTTCTTTTTTTCCTTTTTTTTTTTTTTTTTAATTCTCACTTAGAGAAAATGCAATTGTGTGAGATGGGGGAAGGTACTGTTGCTTCTCCTGCAGTTTGGTATATCCGGGGCATGGCAGAATGAATCTCTGAAGCATTTGAAACCAGATCCTGCACGTTCCTAAGAACCAAGTGAAGAATTGCTTTGCCTTTTGTGCATTTCCTGAATAATGGCTCTGTGAGGCAATTATTTGTGTGTTTAAATATGTAGCTTCATATCTTACACAGCACATATGCACTCTATGTAGGGATAGTTGGCATCTCTTGTTGTTCGGCTTGCAGCCTCTCTGATCTCTGAGCCCCTTTCAGTATATGACCCTCGCTGTTGTGCTCATGGGTGGTTCCTCATACCACGTTTTTCCTCTTTCTGCCTAGAACTTCAGTCCATTGGGAATCTGTGTTTCTCATAGCGAATGTGTTATTTCTCTGCATGCGCGCGTCTCGCTCCCTTGTGTCTATTCTGCAGCCTATCAGTCCCTACCCCCAGGCGTTTGATATACCTGCCATATAGATTCTTAATCAAATCTATGCGTGTGTGTATGCGTATGGGGGTGTGTGTATATAGAGATGTTAAATGCCTTTATGTATTATTTTTTAAATTTTTCCCCTCTCCTGTTAAATGGCCCTCTTCTGCTTCACTCCTTCATTTGCCTTTATTTGGAATTAGGGAGCCTTTCTGTAGGTGACATGTATTTTTGAACAGTGTGCTCTTCTGTATCTGCTTCTGATTTAAAACTCTTCTGTAACTTTAAAAGTGGTAGCAACATGGTTCTGCATTGGCTTAGGTGAAGAATATCTTTCTTGTACAAATTTCCTCTCTTCCCTCTGTTCTAGAAGTTTCCTCAGATGCCACTGGATCCACACCTTCTCTGCCACTTCTGTACCACTGCAAAGGTATGGGCATTTCAGAGAATACCACTACTGATGTGGCCTTTAACTTCCTACCTAGTCATCTTCTCTCTTGTGTAGGTAGACCATAAAAACAGATCTGCTCCCCTTATATCTTTCTTCTCAGCTTATGAGGTCACCTATTTTTAACCCTTTAGGCCAGTTGGTACCTGGGGATCCCTAACATCGCTGATACGAGAGGTTTCAGTGATGGTTCACACTATGGGTTGCCCCTGTCTTAACAACTAGGATCTCTGTCCTGACCTCATTTAGGGAAACACTTTTGTTTTCATTAACTCTGTGATCTCCCACCGTGAGACTTCTTGCTACATCAGCTCCAGCACGGAGGAAGGAAAGCACAAGGGTCATTAACAGTGTTGTCAGTGTATCATTCTATCCCCAAGTTCCTCTCACCTTGGTCAAAGAGGTGAGGTTTTTTGTCTGTGTGCACATCACTTGGCCACACGGCAGACAATCACATGTGTGACAGTCATGCAGATGCCTGGGAAACCTTTTACCTCTGGATCACCTTCCATCAACATTTTGTGTTCTTTGATGTCCAGCTGATCTACACCAGCAGATCTATTCCGTTTCTTCCTTTCCTCCACCGTCTGTGGCTTGTTTGTGATGGGCAGGGCTGCAGTGGTGGTGAATTCACCTATTGTTGTCGTTCGGCTGAAGAACAGTCTCTGAGCACCTCAGGTGGACTCCGTTGGTTTCTAGCGCCTGGCTAGGCACAGAGCCGTCATGGCACACAAGCTGCTGCTTAGCTGAATTTTTTTGGTCTCGGACAAGTTGAACCAGGGAGGTTGCTGGTACCGACACTGTTGGATTGCCCTGGAGCCAAGCTTTGTGTCTAGCCCAGCCCCAGCAGAGCCCTGGGGCCCTTGAGGAATTGCTGTTATTTCTCATCTCTGAAGCTGTGCCTTGACTGCGTGGCTTCTCCCTTCTGCAGTCTACGGGGCTTGTGTTTTGAGGCTTCTGCCATGATTAGCATTTTGAATTTTGCTTGTAGGGTCAGTAGTGTTGGCCTGCTGCTTTGCACTATTACGGTATGTAGTACACAGTAAAGGGACTTAAAGTGCCTCCAAATCCCTGTGGAGTTTGCCTTTGAATCCTGCGTTAATAATTAAAAAAAATATATGTAAATTTTGCTTCAGCCATGTCAATGCAGCTCTAAGACCTTTCTGTTCTCTTCCAACACATTCCCTGTAGTGTGCTACTCAAAGGATATGATTGCCACCTCTGGGCAGCTCTGCTTTTCTTTACCTTTTAAATATTTTTCTTTTAAGCTTTGCAGCTAGTCTCTGTTGGACTCTTTGCTGGAGTCAGTCCCTCTTCACAAAAGGACATCAATTCTCTCATAGAATTCAGGTAAAGAAAAGGTGTCTGGGGCTCTGACATGGTAGCAACCTGACAGTTTATATCAAGGTGTGCTTTGGTAACCCAAGGCAAGAGGAACTGTGCTCTCTAGATAGCATTTTATAATTCCTGTGCTTAATAGTTAGCAAAGTATTATTATTCTCCCCCACCCCCAAGCCCCCAGTTGTGTAAGCAGTTGTGGTGCCTCTGGAGATGGAGGTTTTTCGGTCCTTACGGGCTGTGTCAGAAGCACCAGTGTAAGTTCTGAACCACAGACTCCTCTCGCTTCCAGGGCTTGCCTCCCCCCTCTACGGGCTCGCGTTCGGAGCTCCAGGTCACATTTGAGGCCACAGAAAACCTTGCCACCGTCCCTCTCCCCTACCAAGAGCTTGCCCCAAGGGCTCCTGCTAAGGACCAAATGAGCAAGGGTGAAGGGAAGGCCTGTTTTCTGGCTGCTTTATAAGAAGAGAGAGTGACTCTGGCGGGTCAGCACCATGCCCATCCTGTCCCTGCAGGCGGGTGTTTTGATGGGGTACCTCAGAGCGACATTTCAGAAACTGTGTCTCGCTGGACTGTTGGCTTTCTTGTCAAGGTTTTGCTCTGACACTGCACCTCCGCTTCATAGACAATTTGATTATTAATTACTACTAAAAAAAAAAAATAATCTTGGTGGAATGCAACATTTTTCCTTCTTGGACTGTTTGAATCCAAATGTAGTATTTCTTTGTGTCCCTCCTGTTCAGAAACAGCTTATTTTCTTTCCCAACTGATTTTGTTTTCTCTCTCTCCTCCTTCCACACCTTTCATTGTCTTCACAGAATCATTAAGGTTAGAATGATTCTCATACCTTTAAGATCATCAAGTCCAACCATCAACCCACACCACCATGCCCCCAAGTGCCACATCTGCATGTTTTTTTTGAACAGTTCCAATGATGGTGACTCCATCACCTCCCTG
>NW_010521266.1:0-243 GCF_000687285.1 Phaethon lepturus | reverse complement strand
AGCAGAGTGTAGGCCACAGTTTGCTTTCACTTGGAGGGGTGTCCAATACACCTGGAATCGACTGCCCCAGGGGTGGAACCACAGCCCTACCATTTGCCATGGGCTGATACAAACTGCACTGGAACAGAGTGAAGCTCCAGAGCATCTGCAATACATTGATGACATCGTTGCTGAGGCAACACAGCAGAACAGGTTTTTGAAAAAGGGAAGAAGATAATCCAAATCGCACTGAAAGCTGGTTTT
>NW_010521265.1:0-10363 GCF_000687285.1 Phaethon lepturus | reverse complement strand
CTTTCCAACCTTAGTGATTCTGTGAAAAAGAGAATGCAATTTCCCTGTTCCCCAAGCAAGCTTACCAACACACACTGAGAAAACTGCTTTAGTTCAACAGTGCCAAAGCCCTGTCAGAAGAAAGGAGCAACAGGACAATGTAATCCAAACAGTGTTTGACAAAGATAAAAAAAAAGTAATCTTGTGATGCTCTGATTAGAATTGGACAGATAGAGTAGCACCAGACAATGCCCTGCGCCCTGCAAGCCCAGCCTGAACAAGGAACTATTCTACAGCAACTGGGACCAAGAGGTTTTGACTAAAATAGTCCATGGAAGGCAAGAAAAAAACAGAAATTTTGCTGTAAACTTTTTGGGTAAATGTGCAACAACAGGACAACTGAGAGCTTCAGCTCATCACCTGTTTGAGCAAGAAACTATGTAAGCTGACTTCTCAACCATGTTTCACCCAAAGCCTAAAAGGGCACCATTGCTGGTGCTTCCCAGCCCCAAGGCAGTACAAAGATTTGGAAGGTTGGTCAGAAGATGATCTATGATCCTTGCAAGTTATAATACAAGTCAGAAAGAACTTTGCCTTTGGCAAAGACATTAATACATAAACAGATAAAGCACTATACAGCTAGAAAAATCAAATCAAGTAAGAGCAGAACAGAATGAACTCTACAGGGCAGCTGAGAGATACTGAAGTGGCAGTGATCTCACGTAGCCAAGCACAAGTATCACAGAATCATTTATGTTGGAAAGGACCTCTTGAGATCATCTAGTCCATCCACACTGTTCAGGCAGAGACAGCTAGAACAGGTTGTGCAGGGCTGCATCCAGTTGGGTTTTGAGTATCTCCAAGGACAGAGACTCCACAACCTCTTTGGGCAACCTGTGCCAGTGTTTGACCACCCTCACAGTAGAAAACTACACACAGTGTTTATTAGAAGGTATAGAGACTCTCTAGAAGAGTCATTAACTGATTACTTCCTCAGTTGTTCTGTGTGGACTGCCAGTGCAGAAAGGACATTGTGAGGGACGTGCAGCTTTGTTCCTTATGTAGCTATTCCAGAAAGTGTTCCAGAAAGTCTGACTATTGGCAACAGCCAGCAGTCCAAACCAATCAGGAGCTACTGCACTGAGAGGTCGGGCTGCACCCAAATCAAATCCTGAAGTACGTCCGCAGTATGGGCTAATGGTAGCCTTCTCTATCCCAAACTCTGTGAAGTTCTAGCAACTTGCAAGACCCTGATGACAAGCTCTGAAAGGAGCAGCAGCTCATTAGTCCTTTAATGATGGTGTGATACCTAAATAGAAAACAATAAAGCTGCACTATTTAAGAGGAACTGCAATGTTCCATTCTACCAGAAAAGTACAGAGGTATTTTAGACAACACTGTTCCCTTGCTTTCACTTAGAAAAACCATGACTATATCACCTATGGTAATAGCACCAACTTCCTCCATCCACCAACTGTTTGGATAAAGTCAGCATCTCCCGTTCTGAAATGTTTCTCACCTCTTTGCAACAGCTCACAGTGAAAACATACTCAATACATGATGCCCAGGTCTCAACCTTATGTCTTATTTTAACTTTATCATTTATTTCAGTAAGGCATTTGGGGATTAACCTTGAACCAAAAAAGCTAAATTCATCACAGAACAGCTTGATTTGTAAAACTATGGATGAAGTAATTTGTCATTCTTAAACGCAGGACAGTTGACGCATAGAGAATTCTGCTTCTGTCTTTTCTGTCCCTTAATATTTGCTAACTGCTTTGCCAAGGGACTTTCCTAATTCCACACACCACCCCTCCCTCTTCCCATTTATCAGGATCATGCTGTGTACAACTGTGGGTGTTTTTTCAAGCGTTTGGTATTCTCAACTACCTTCCAGAAATAAACACTGATGGCAAAGCACAAGTATTAGTCAACTCTTTGCATGTTTTCTGATGCTACTTCTGATTTGGTGACTTCAGGTCATGCTTTTCAAGCATTCCCTGCCCTGGATGTAACACATACTGACACTAGCCCGCATGATAGCATCGTCTCTTGGTATTTTAATAGTCTGTTGTTCTACACAGTCACACCCTCACTCAATTCAGAGCAGTTCCAAGTGTAAAACCAAATGCAAAAATCTAAATCTCTGCCTTGCTTGTCCCCACTACAGTGCTTTCAAAACTCAGCCACCTGCTTTGCTGCTCTCTAGAAGCTTTGTGTATCCGGGCATTTCACAGAACAACAGCAGGCTTCCTCCTGATGACCTGGGTTGATTTCTCCTTTGTTCCAGTTCTCTTTACACAGCTCAGCTGCATCTATTACAATACAGTGTATTCAAAAAAAGCCTTATCAGTCCTCCTCTTAGAAGAGCTGAATTGTGGAAAACTATTTGACCTTCAAAAATAATTCACTGACTTTTACCTGAGGCGATCTGTCACAAACATAGAGTAACCCGTTTCACAAGATCTGCAACAGTCTCACCCTCTAATTCAGTCGTATCTCTGGAGATTTTGTGCAAGGGCAGAGGTATAGACAGAGACATAGGGTCACAACACTGTCTCTGAAGCATGAGCCCTGGTGATAAGGTTGCTACTCACTGCTTCATGGGAAGGTGTCTCCTCAGACCAAGTGGGAACCCTGCAAAAAGGAACATCCCTTGAAAGGCGTATTATACTAGAACGTGTAGACTGTACCTGTCAATAGCTGGCCTCACCTTCACAAGGAAATCCATGCACAATGCACTTCAGCAAACAGTAGTTCTCAGTTCCTCAAAGGCAGATTTGGAAATGCCTTGTTTACATTCTCCCCACCATCAGTTTTTAGTAGAAGTCCCCTTACTGTTCCTTCACCCAGAAACAACTGCATCAGGGCTGCTCCCTTGCACCCTTTGGTGTTAAACTGTATCTCATCAGCACTGCAAAAGTCTTTGGGATATCGGCTGTCTTCTTTCACCTTATTCTACTTGTTCACTCCTGAGAATGACTGTGACTTTAAAGACTTTAAAGATCAGCACAGGAAGTTTTAACTTGTAGTCTTATTTATCTATCAGTTTCATCTGAGCAAACAGAAAACAGCATCCTGGCATAAGGCAAGTCCCCCCCCAAGTGTAATTGCTTAAGTAGAAGCAGGGTTTGACATGAGTCAAGGAAGGCTCCCATTTTGCTGCTTCCCAGCAGTTTGAAATGTGTTTATAAGCTTTGCCGATTCAAGTATAGAAATCCATGGTCCTAGGACTGACTTCCACATCCAAACCAATATAAAGCTGTGTTAAAGAAAATTAAGAATAGGCATATCATTCAAATAAACCACCACTCCCAAAACTAAAAGACCTAAAATCACTTCACACTTTGCCTTCAGGACAGTCAGGTACATGAAGAATTAACTGATTGTCAGTTTCCCTATACTTCATATTATCTGCTTTTTGCACTCGTCTACTTGTCAACCATTTTACTTGGAGACTCCATCATGCTCACAGTGCTATAGTCACAAACATTGTCCCAGTCCTCTGGGAGGCAATCAGCTAACCTAATTTCTTAGTCTGACATTGCTTGCTCTATTCCTTACTATCTAATCAGTATCACTAGACTGCACGGTCCAGTGTACCAATAGCTCAGTTTAAGTCTCTTCATTATTCTTATAGCCTGGTGGACAAAAATAGTCCCTGTAGTTGGAACGCACTTGAGTAGGACGCTTTGCCGAATGTAATAACTTTCTGAGCTGAATGACTTAATGTAACATCACATATAGATGGAAGCTGAAGAGAAAATGATAAAGAAAACATTTGCAACTTCAGATTCTAATTGTTAACAAGCACAGTGACCTTTAGTACTTCCAAAGAGCTTTCTGCCCTACCTTGCAGCTTTTTCAGGACAGCCACTTCCATCTTGAGAACTTGCTTGGGCTGCTGGGCTGATTCCACCTTCAAGGCCACATTCTCACGGGTCAGCAGATCCATCGCCTCATAGATCTCCCCAAAGCCACCACCACCAATCTTCTTCAACTAGAAGAGTACAAGAAGGTTTGGTACAATGTACAAGAGAGACAACACCAAATTGGCTCTCACAGAGTGAGGCGCTAGCTTCTTTAGTGCACGGGGAGAACAAACTCATCTTCCAGCCTGTGCTGTGCCTGAATCCCTTCACTGCACAGGTAGGCAAAAGTCCAGCTACCCACTTGACTGTGTAATGTATAAAATTCTTTGCTGTAAAGAACAAGCTTAGCAAGTGATGATGAGATACATTTAAAAGCAAATGATAACACCTACTACCTCAATAATGTTTTTGCCAAAATTCAAGGATAGACCCTCCAAGGAGATAGTAGAACCACTATCCAGACCATAGTAGATAAAACATGTCATTCCCTCTCAACAAACACATCTCTGCAGTAAAACACAACCATGGTAGTTGGAACTAATGCTTTCAAGAAATAAGTTAAACGAAGTTTACATCTCATTCACAGGATTTTAAATACAGAACAAAACATCCACTGGAATATTCTACAAAATGCTTTACCTGCTCTGCTAGTGAGGTTACTTCAGTGTCACATTTCAGAGAACTGCCAACTGCATTACCTTAAAACAGTTATGTAAAAGCCACAAGTACAGCTCCACTGTTTCTTTCTCTCTTTTTTTTCCTTTTTAATTTTGAACCACACCAAATGATGCTTTTTGCATCTCTGAGCAAAATTAAAGTCTGTTTCACAATAGAAGAATATCAATACTTGGAAATCAAAACAATTTCAATTGACAGAAACATAAAAGCTAAAGATACCCAAGTTTCAGTGTAATTGATATACACCTCCTAGAGATAGATCATCCGCCTGTTCTAGAGTAGCCACCCACTCAGAGAGCAAGCTGGGATCCTCTGCCTTTCCTGGAAGGTGATTCCTTGATTCTCCTTCTGCTGAGACTTGACAGCATATGCACATACAGTTATACATATGCATGTATAAGACAGACTCCTAATGTGTTGCAAGTGTCAATGTCTATGCCAGGAAAATTATTTTATATTTGTTTCTCTTAGATATATTTAAAGAACACTATGCTGCCCAGAAGCAAATTCAGGTTTACAGCAGAGCTAGATCAGGGCTCCTTTGATCTGCTTAGCACTTGCTCATTGAACCTAGCTGCAGCCCTTCCCTTTCAGCATTTTGTGTTCTTTCTGTTCACAACTGCTCAGGAAGCTCTTGAGCACTGCTTCTTTCCAAAGGCAGCAATAACATTTGAAGAGAAAAAGAAATTTAAATCAGGCAGATAGTCAAACATGTATCTTGCACAATGTTTAATGAGGTTTAGATGATATTTTAGTGGCTTCTGTACCACAGAAGGTCTGTCCTGTGCATCTGTCCAGTTTGCTGAACAAATGTCCCTGACTCTCAAGGGCAGGCTTTTTTTCTTCTTAAGGCAACCCAAACCATTTGCTTTTCTGGCTCCCAGGTCAAGAAAAACAGCTCTACATGAATAAGGTAGTACTTTCTATATTAACAGCCTGATTATTGTCTCTGAAGCTATTTCTTGATAAACCTTCAAGAGTTGTCATCAGAGGCCATTCTTCTTGTTTTAATTGTGATTTTTCCTCACAACCTTTCACTGGGCTAAAGAGGCATGTTCATACAGTAAACAGCTCAATAACTAGGTCACCACATATTATTCATAAATTATTACAGTGCAGCCCTACTTCTACTTAGAAATTCACACTGAGCTGGCTATTAAAAATCTTTCTATCAAAACAATGCTACATTCAGCATAGCAACAACATGCCAGCTAATACTACAGGATTCAGTACACAAGATCTTCCGTTGCCTGACATATTAACAACACAGAAGGGAAAAGGACAGTAAAGGCTGCAGAAAGCAAAACGTTTATTCAGGATCTGGAAGGACTTTGAGGAAGATTAAAAAAGTCTCAGTATGACAATGAGTAACATAACAACTGAAAGTCAATAGTAATAAATATGACGCAACATAGCTGGGATGGA
The DNA here is from genome assembly GCF_000687285.1 of Phaethon lepturus. Classification (NCBI taxonomy): domain Eukaryota; kingdom Metazoa; phylum Chordata; class Aves; order Phaethontiformes; family Phaethontidae; genus Phaethon; species Phaethon lepturus. The sequence goes on along the minus strand of NW_010521265.1, from coordinate 4,409 downwards.
GAAGAAACATAGGCTACCCAAAGATCTCGCTAGGTTACATATTCAAGCAATGGATCTGGGGAGAAATATTGCTGAGCCAGCACAGATGCACACAACAATCCCTTTCCATTCACTGACCTTAACAGGGACAGCTCCCACGTCCAACACAGTTGTCAAAATGCAAAGCTACTACAATATAAATGGAACAATACAGTAATCTGATTAGGATAGTGGCACTATAAGGATCTGTAGGAAGGTGCAGTACATTGCACAATATGTACAATGCACAATGTTGATCACCTTGCTGCTAGAGGCTCTCACTGAGTTAGGAGTAGTTCATTTCAAGGTGAAGAGAATGATCAGGAGCCTGGAAAAACTAAAGACAGAGTAGGACTGCTACCTCAGAAAAAGCAAAAGAACATGTGCATCAGAGAAGCAGGTTCAGGAAGAAAGGTACAGGTACTGAGACTGCTTACCTAGGAAAACAGCCAAATCTGAGGACCCATTAAAGTCTACAGAGCAACAAATGCGAAATGACATGAAATCAAGATCAGTGCTTCTGCTGAATCAGAAAACTGATTTTATACACACATTCCAGCCATGGATGCACCTCACTGTCCAAGAGCCCTCAAGCTGCCTTTGCTTCCTCACATCCTTTCTCATCCTCTTATGGAAATTAATCTCTGGCATACTTTTCCCAGCACGCCAGATGGTCCTATTCATCATTACCAGCACTGCAATCCTCCTTGATTTTTCAGCAACATCCAGAGGCCATCAACAGTTATTTCCTTTTCTTTGTTGCAAGAGCAAGTTGTTATCTTGCAACTCAGGGTCTTGGCTGAGGTCAGAGGCTTACCACACAGGCCTTCCCAGGGAAATGCTCTGGGATCAAAGCATGAGTGGTTCAGTCTCAGGATAAATGGCAAGGTCAGGAACAAGAACATGTGCTCTGAATCCAGAGCGAAGGACCAAAGCAAGAGCCTGTGACCTATGGTGAACTCAAGCAGTCTCAAGGCTGTAACACACAGGCTTCAAATGTTGACAAGTTCAAACAGTGACTGCCTTTTAGGAGCACTTGTATAGTCAAGCCTGCAACTCCCGCAAGCCCAACTCAATGGTCTACTTGATCCAGAAATGACTAGCATGCTTCATCTGACTTAACAGGTGAGGAAGGGTGGACCTACATTCCCCAAACTCTGACTCCATTCAACTTGCTTAGGAGGACTGGAGTTTTACACTGATCTCAAGGGAAAACTAACTTATATAAACCAGGCATGAACTGAGAAGCCAATCAAGGAGAAGTCAACCAGTCACATTCTAAATGCAGAGGAAATGGCCTCAAGTTGTGCCAGGGGAGGTTTAGATTGGATATTAATAAAAATTTCTTCAACAAAAGGGTTGTCAAGCATTGGAAGAGGCTGCCCAGGGAAGTGGTGGAGTCACCATCACTGCAGGTATTTAAAAGACGTGTAGATGTGGTGCTTAGGGACATGGTTTAGTGGTGGACTTGGCAGTGCTACGTTAACAGTTGGACTTGATGATCTTAAAGGTCTTTTCCAACCTAAAGGATTCTATGATTCTAAATAATCTGAAGACCTGCCAAAGCCCATTTAAACCAATTCTGCACAGACTGAGGCCAAAACAGGCTCCAAGACTGACAAAGCACCTTCCTTGTCTCAAGCTCCCTCTTGGAACATAAATGGCCTTTGTGACCAAGACAAGATGAAGAGTCCACAAAAGTTTATGGGGCTTCCAGCAAGGTTTCCAAAATAAACGGAAGGACAAGTGTAACCAAAACTTCAGTTTAAGAACCTCAGAAACCTGGAAGAAACGCAAGCATGGATTGCACCTGACAAAAGACCATATATGCGTACAATAGCCACCACGTGTATTTAAAGCTCAGTGCAGGAGCACTGTCTTGCTATTAAGTCTTGCTATAGCAAGACAGAACTCTGTCTTGCTATTAAGTCTCAATTGTGAATGCTCAATACAAAGCATTTAGGTGAAATACATCTATCCATTCAGCCTTAACATCTATACCTAGTCCAAAGCAAGTACAAGTTATATTTGACTTTGTTCCCTCTCCTGAACAAAGCACTTCACATCATTCAGAGCACGTGTGGATTAAGTCACCCTCTGGGGTCTAAGCAAAAGTCACATGGTTCCAGTACTGTCCAAATTTCACCCAGTCAAAGCAACAAAAATATCTGCAAGTAAAGAATGATGACTCAAAAGAATACTTCAAGTCCAAAAGTTTTGATAAAAAAAGCATAAGAATTCCCTGTCCATGCCTTTCTCCAAAAATAACAACAAAAATATTGTTGCTGTCAGACAGCCAAACTTTACTGACTAGGAGCGACAGGAAAATAACTACCAACAGGCTACCTGCGGAGAACTAACATCTTCATTTGTCAAAACTTTGTCAGCCAGTATACAGTAGGAGAGGAGGAAAGGAATTCAAGGAATACATTACACCGACCTAAAATTAGAAATCGGCTTAATGCTGGAAGTATGCCAGCACTAACAACTACAAGGTTCAAGCAGATGCCCAGCCAGAGACAGTCACAATGGGAGGACAAATTACACAAAACACCCTCTGGCAGCTGAACCCCAGCATCACATAAATATGCCACATACCTGCTTGAGCAGGATCCATCACTCACAGCAAAGCTTGGACTGCTCGGCTTGCATGCTATAGGTTAGATTCAGAAAGGTCTACGATAAAGAAAAAAATGCTACTACTGATGTTACAGCTGTATGCTGTAGTGTAAGGTACACAATTTTTCAAGTTAGAGGTAGTTGTTATTGAGAATATAGCCACACATTTCTATATTTTCTAAGGCACAGTTAGCGGGTAGAGCTTCTAGCAGTCCCCAGTCACAGATTCATGCAATAATAAAGTCAATGAATCCCACATTTAGAGCCTCTACCAAATTTAGATTTAGTTTGAAATGTTCCCCTGTGAGCATAACTGAGCTTATTTTAGGCTTTATGGGGAGTTTTTGGTCCTTTTAAGAGTTCTGCTGTGTCCAAAACCAAAGTTACTTTGTTTAGACTGTGTTAAAAAAACACTCCTACCATTTATAGAAGTTCTATCACTCCTTTCTATGAAGGAGAAACTCAAAGTTTGATGAACAGTAGAAATGATACAAGCCAAAGCTAGCTAGGGTAAAGGAGAATGGAGAAGAGTGAGTATTTGCAACCATGCACCTGAAGCAACGGCTTAGCATCAGGAGAGCATCTAAATTCAGCTTTGCAAAGAACATGCACCAGTCTGACCAAACTGTAGGTTCTGAGGAAATTTCTATTTGTGCAGGGAGGGTCAGATAAAAGCTGCAAGCAGCTTTTCTGAGAAGTCCATAAGCACAGCGCATGTTTCAAGTCCTATATGTCAATTAACCTGCACATATACCATCCCGCCAAAACAAGAATAAATGTTCCAGCCCAGAGCTGCAAGGGCACAGCAAGACTTTCCTTAAGCTGTGCCACAAAGTTTTGGGAGGGGGATAGGGGCCATCTCCATTTTGGTAGCTAATCACAGAGACGACAGATTCTCCATCTGCTCTCAGGAAACATGGAGAATGAAGAGCAGTTTGAATTGCTTAAATATAAATAGGCTGTTCAGGGATAGGCCGGACAGAAAAGTGAAGGCTGTGGAGAAAGTGGGACCAAAGTGCTAGGATGAAGAGAGGCAGGCAATGGGGGAGTAACAAGAGCAGAGCAAGGTGAAACTGTCCAGGGCAAGAAAGAGATATGGCCATGAGGCAAGTCTGTCTAAAGGATAGTATGTTGTCTGAAGCAGGCTCTTGAAAATAACCTATTCACAGCCGGGAACTGAAGCAAGTTCAGAGTCCTGAGTCTCTTTAGTCCTCTGCTCTTCACAGCCCTCTGCAAAACTCACAAGGCAGCCGTACCATAGCTAGGTAGCGCAGAGAAATGACTTAGTGCTACTACTACAAATCACTTGTATTTCAAACTACCAAGACTTCTGCTGCGAGTTTAATGATTCAGACACTGCTGGTAATCCAAGTTAAAAATGGACATAGTGGCACATAGGTGATTTAATACTTTTTTTCAGCTTTTTAAAAGCAAGGTTTTTCAAGCCAGAAAACAAGAACTCTCAGAAAACACATACAGAATTTCAAGAATCACAGAATCATTAAGGTTGGAAAAGACCTTTAAGATCATCAAGTCCAACCATCAACCCAACACCGCCATGCCTACTAGACCATGTCCTGAAGTGCCATGTCTACACATTTTTTGAATACTTCCTGTGATGGTGACTCCACCACCTCCCTGGGCAGCCTGTTCCAACGCTTGAACACTCTCTCAGTAAAGATTTTTTCCCCAATATCTAGTCTAAACCTCCCCTGCTGCAACTTGACACCATTTCCTCTTGTTCTACCATTAGTTACTTGGGAGAAGAGACC
>NW_010521264.1:0-25077 GCF_000687285.1 Phaethon lepturus | reverse complement strand
GGTAGGTATATATGGAGAAGACAGGAAGGGAAGCTTTTAGAATTGAAGACCTGTAGTGAATATGTATGTCAATCCAATTGACTACAACCAAAAGCAAGACAGAAGCAGAGGAGGCATCTTTCAGTGGCATGTGTTCTAATCAGTCTCATATAGCAAATTATTGTTATCTGTATTAAGAGTTGTCTTACTTTAGTTTGGCCTTTGTGTACTACAAAAACCACAACTTCAGGAACTGAAAAGATTTCTGTTGTCTTCTGGTGAATTTGTATTCATGAAGAGGTAGAGGAAATACATACCAAAACTGTGGCTGACTGGCAGTCTGTTCTCATCTACTAGTATAGTTAAGACTGATGGTATGCAGAGACCATGCTGAATGACAATGTCTTGCTGTCTCATTCTTCATCTTTTCCTGTATACATCCACTGCTCATGTCTTTCTCTAGTTGCTATTTCCTAAAGGAAAGTTTTATCTTTTTGAATTCTCTCTCTATGGTGCTTCACACAATTCTCCACAGACGATGATTAGGCCTTCTAAACAGAACAGCAATACTACTGTTACTCTAACTACTAATACTCATGGTATTGACAGAGAGAGACATTATTGGTCTAGGAATCAGAATATCAAGTTCTGCCCAACTTTGTCACTGATCCATTCTGTGACGTTGGTTGATTCATCTGTCAGCTGTTGCTATAGAGGCCTGAAGCGGAGCAGAGTGTTTTCGATATTTTGGAGAATGAAAATAATATGGTAACATCTATGTAATGTGTTGTTTGTTTTCTCTTTTAAATTGAAAATATGAAGTATACTCATGGATAGAATTCAGTCCTAGCATAAGTCTGGGATAAACCATTCGTGAGCCAATGTCAGCAACAATGTAATTTCAGTGTATATGGGACGGTAAGGGAGCATCCAGAGACAATGAGCATTCCTGAAAATGATTTGGCATTAGGAAGGTACATGAATGTAATATGTGGGATGGAATGTTGTAGAAAAAAAAAACAGAAATAACAGGTGCCAATACTTACATTTATACATCTTGTGTTCCATAGAGTTTCAAAGAAAGATTGAATTAATTTGCTTATTCATTCTGTGTTTGAAGTAAGTGTTCTCTCAAAGCCACAATGAGACAGTGGTGTATAAATATATTGGAGGGCTAGTATACTTTGTTCTGAGGTAAAAGAAAGATTTATACCCTTCTGTTGATTACACAAGTAGATAAAGACAAATACTTAATTGATGTTTTAATAGGGAAGAAGCCATATTTTCAAGTGACCAGGAAAGCTTCTGAGAATGTATATTCTCCTCAGCTAATTTACTTTGACAGCTGAAGCTTGTTAAAATCCATTCCTAAAGTAAAATATGTATCTTTGTAAATCTTATGGTTTAACTAATCTGAGATATATAAATATAAATTTTATTGATATGAAAACTCCATCTGAGGAGGGAAAGTTAATTACCATTCAATCATAAAAAAACCCAACAGTTTTGTGAGGGAGACAAAATGTTCACCTTTCACTAGCCTGTTTTAAAGAAATTATTTTTTACCCTGCTTGAATCTTTTGATTCAGTTTTGTAAATTTGGAAATCTATCCTCCCTTTGGAAATGAGAAATGAAAGGCTCACTCAACTAGGAAGTTGTATTGGCAAAGCAATGTGAAGGAAAAACTGAAGGTCTTGAACAGACTACCTCGCTGAATAGTATCTCTAAAGTTTATCTGCCATGTGCATCAGGAGTCACTGCTCTGTTATAAAAACAAAGTGGAGGCAGCTCAGGTAAGCCAACATCAAATTCAGTGGCAAAAATGGTTTTGTTTTATCACTTTATCTCCGTATTTTGGTGGCTGATGAAAAAGATATAAACAGACAAAATTGACACATTATTAATTTTAAAGTTGATCATACTGTCCTAAAATATTCTCTGGGAAATAATTTATCAAGATTCAGGCCAATAAACTTTGACTGCTCAAATTTTTGCTGGGTGAATTCAAAAGCATGCCAATACTCTGATACCAAAATTATTTTCTAAACTAAATGGGACCTCAGAGAACACGTGTTCTACTGTTTGCTTTCAACATGTTTAAATGAAAAAAAGTCAGGGACATAGAAGAAATAAGAGTTCAAAGAGGACTGTTTGTAACTACAGCAGCTGTTTTATTTGTCATCCAGTAACTCATAATTTGTGCAATATGGTGGCAATAATTTTGTACTAGAGCAGCAATGAATTGATCCAGAGAATAAGATGTCTTTCAGAGAATGACGCCAGGTTCAGATCTTCAAAGGTATTTAGGCACATGATCAATGACGGTGTGGAAGCTAAACACCCCTAAGGACCAAGATCAGAACTGTTGCCTCATCTTCTAAATTCCCTGGAGACCAGACATCTGAGCACAACACTTTTTAGACAGTGAAATGTGACAAGACTCTCTACCTTCAGAAATCTAGTTAAAAGAGAAAAAAAAGGTCCTATGTAACTTTCACCTTTTTATATTTTGTTATTATAGTAAAAGAGATCATACTAGTCTTTCATCTACAAATGACCAAAGCATTGCATGAAACTTATCTGCACAATTCCCCTTAAAACTGCATAAGCTAAATTCTTTAGAAAGCCTGCTTGATTTTTCTTGGGAAACTTTGATAGTTCACAATGAAGTCTTTTATAATTTCTAATTATTTTTCCGTTGCTAGGCCTTCTTTCTCCACCTTCTGCATGAAGAACCACGCAGGAGGTCAATAATAAAGATTCTCTTTTTACTATTCTTTTTTTTTAACAGAATTTAACCTTTTGACACTCAATGTGAGCTGAAGTGTAGAATCAGAATATCTTGTGTTTAGAGGAATAGCAAGAGAGCTGGGCTTCGGAAAAAACTGTAATAGCTCCTGAAACATCCTATTCTTTTTATTTTTCATGGTTCTTCTATAAATAAAGTCCTACCAAACTTTACACTACAAGACAGAGAGCAAAAAATAGTTTTTATACATATTGTCTGAGGAAAGAGATACATGTGCTATTTACAGGCAACAGGCAGAAGAGTATGTGCAAGATGACATGATGTTAGACTAAAAGGATGCAACTTTAACTAGCTTAGAAACAGGACATCTTGTTTACAATGGAGTGTATTCATCAGAGAGCTGTTAAGTATGAATTATTAAACTGAGTGCGCTTCAGAAAATGTAATTGAACATGGGAGACTAAAAATATAAATTACAGTCTGCAAACACATAAATTTAACATTATTCTAGATCTAAAATACATATAAAGTATAACATTAACATACAATTTAAAGGTCAATTAGTAATCATAGTCCATCAGTAGTTTGCAGATTAACCACGTTGGCAGCTTGAAAAATAAATGACTGGTCACATGATTTTACAGACTTCTGTTACGCCCATACTCCTTCACCTTTCTCTGTTATTTTTCCTCTCTTTATTCCCCTTCACTTCTTTCCTCCTTTAATAAAGCTGTTTTATTATACAACCTCTCAATCTCTAAAAGGTTAAGATGTACCTGGTACTCTAACTATTTGGGTTGCAAAATTAGATTGCAGCAGTGGGTCTCTTTATCAGTGCTCCTGGTAGTGCTGCCTTCTAGATCGATCCAGAACAAAATTCTCTACCAGTGTTTACATGTGTTCAGGATTTTGCCTATTTCTTATAAAAGACAGGCAAAAGACATAAACCCAATACACTGCCCGATGTCTTCTCCTTCTGCCTGTGTATTCTATGAATAAAGAAAAACTTTTCAAGAAACTGTGGAACTGTATAGAGGAAAAGACAGAGTAAGAAAAGGGGCTTCATGTCTCAAGAAGTTAATAATAAGTTGTGAGTGGGAAGGACATGCTAGTCAATAATATTTACATTACATTACATTACTCTCAGCTGGCTATCAGGGAGCCTAGATCAAATGAACTGTGTAGTTCATTTGACTAGAGAGTAAGTCTTCACATAACAGCTGACCATTAATCTAACATCTTTGTTGTCAGTCTCAGTAAAGACAAAAAGTACTGAATTAACACACACACTAAAAAACCTCTCTCTTTCCATCTGATTTCAAAATGTTTCCTTTAAGTCATTCTTTTTTAGTCACTCTCATGAAGAAAACCTCTACTAGCCATCACAGAAATAGCTTCAGATGTTAATGGACTGTTAATTCAGCATTTTTATAATAAAATTAGAAACAAAAGAAAATAGTTGACTAAGCAAAGATAATTCAAGCTAAGGTCAGTCATAAAGCTTTTTTGATATTTAATCAGTTGCCATGCTTAATTTTCAAAACTTCTAGCAATTATGTTCAAATCAGGTCAAAAGTAATCATTAAACCAAGTATGTATCTAGACAGAACTTAACTTCAATTTTTTACAAAGTTCCAATGTTTTCCTTCTTTCTTTTATCTTTTTTCCTTTAACCTATATGAAACTGGAGATATTCAGTATGTAACAATCTCAGTAAAATTCTGGAAGTAATAAGTACGTAATTATGAAATGTTACAGTTTTTTAGGCATGTATTGTAAAATAGATACCATAATAACTGTAGGGACAAGATATTCTTGTACATGGACCTGGCATCAGATACTGAAATTAAACAATGAAATAAATTCTTTTAGATCAGAAAGTATTTTTATAACATAATTAACCACAGAAAGTAACCTGTGACTGATGTGTTGAAATGTAAGACAAAAAAAAGCCTCTGACTTTTCAGTTTCTTACCTCTAATTGGTGATGTTGATTGGCTTGAATGAGGAACACAAGGATTTGAATATGGAACAAGAAAAGAATTATTTTCTGTAAAAGGGCAAATCTGAACAGGATCTTTTATTCAAGCAGGAGGGCAAAATAACTGATATGGAAGAAGTACAAGACTTATTGAATGAAAAAAAAACCCAAACAAGCTCAAACATGTCCAAAAGAATATTAAGAAGGCAAGCACAAAGGATGTGCAAGAATACTTATGACACCTTTGCAAGGAAGTACTGAAACAAAGTGCAAATAGTCAAAATGTAGTTAAGCTGAGGTTTTTAAAGAAAATTAACAACTGTCAGTGACAGAAAAGGGTGAGCAGGGTTAGGAAACTGAAGAAAAGTGATACTAATGCATGCTCAGAAAGGAGCCAAGATCAAGGTTAATGTATTCCAGTTGCCAAAGGGATATTTTTGCCTCAGATAATTTTTTTTAAAATGTGACTGCTATACAGAAAAAATAATGATGATGTATCATTAAAAAAAAAAGTGTGTAACAGAAGTAAGGTTATCCGAAATGGAAGCAAAGCTTAGACTGCATATTCTAACAAAATCAGGTAGTCCATTAGTCTCTATCCCTGAAGAATCTGTTCCTTAGAAGAATCATCACTTGAAATTGAAAGTCTAGTGCTATGAATGAATGATGGCAATGCTCTCTGAATGGAGAGCAGCAAATACAACGTTGCATATACAACATGTATGTACATAATAATCCTCAGTGCTACATAACAGCTTAGAACATATTTTGGAGAAAAAATTAGCAAATCCATGGAACTCCACAGACCCTTGAGTAAGTTACAAAATTGCATTAAAGAGATAGCACATTAGATTCACTCCATATATATATGTTTGCAAGTATATAAATATATATGCATATTTTCTGACAGCTGATGTATTAGATCATAGTCAAATCAGTCCAACCTATCCAGATTTACAAAAGCACTTCATACAATGCCCTATATAAAGTAATATTTCAAATGGACTTAAATTAATCAGACATTATGAATAGCTAGGCAACAGGAAAGTGAAACAAATTACATCAAACAGGTCACACTGGAAAGAGATGAGACAGTGATTTTCCTCAGTCATTATTCTTGGGGTAGGTTTGTTTAAAATTTTCATTAGAGACTTTCATGCAGGAAGTAAATGGGTGCTCTGAAATGTGCAGGTGATACAAATTGGAAAGTATTATCCATGCTCTGGAAGACCAGATCAGTAAGTGGAAGAATCGGATAAACTTGTGGACTAAAGCAATGGAAATTAAATTAAATTTTATAATACAAAGTACAAAGATATATACTTCAGGATTAATGGGAATTTGAGCCTATAAACATAAACTACACCAACTGTATGGACAAAGGAAATGAAAAATCTGAACAGATTTGTGAGTAATAGGATGACAGTGTGACATGGCTGTGAAAATTCTAATGATATCCTGGGATGCATCAAGCAAGGTATTCTCAGAACAGGTAAGAAAACCTTGTTCCCATTTTGTAACGTGTTGGCAGGATCTTACTCAAAATATTCTATGCAATATTACTTATCTGATAATGATGAAATTAACCTGAATTAGGTGCAGAAAAAGACTATAAGGATGACTGTGAGAATGGAAAAATCCCTATAAAATCACGTTACAAGAGACAGTAAAACCACCATTGAGAGAAGATTACTTTCTTTGTAAGTATGCAAATATAAGGACAAGAATGATCTGTTTTAGAAGACAATGATCTGCATCACCGTATGGATATAAAATGGTCATGAATAATTCTGTCATTAGAAGATGTTTAGAACTAAGATTTTTGGCTTTAAGACGAAAGTTGAAAATATTATAGAGGAAAGGATCACATAAGACAAAAACACATCAATCCTAACGCTCATGATGAAAGACTATGTGTATTCAACTCATTTAAATTTTCAAAGGTTGTTGAAATAAACTTAAATGTTTAACTGACCAAAAATATGGACCCTATTTATTTGGTACTTCACAGAAGTTACATGTGGCTGAGATTGTCTCCTAGATTAATAAACTGTCTCTTTCTTAGTGTTCTGTTTTTTACTCTCCATCCTGAAAAACACTTGGAGACTGGTCACAAGCTACTGTACCGGTTCACAAGTGGCTCTTGCAATACTGAAAAGTTTTCAAGTGCCTACATGCTATTTCTTGCTTAGATACCCAAGTAATCATCACATGTCATTAAATTAGTAGTCAGGAAGTTATCCCAAAGACCAACTGGCAGAAAACATTGGAAAGTTGTTTTAATTTGCTGTGCAGTGTCCTTACCTAAGTGGTTTCGTCTAACAAATGTTCATATTATTATAGGAATCTAGGACAGTGTCAATGCCCTTGATGTTCTCAGCTATATTTCTGTGTATTTTTGTATCTTTTGATATGATGTTGAAATACTGAAGTCTTTGTTGAGAGAAGATAGTGTTATGACTTGTGAGATGTTCAGCTAAGGTTTTTTTGTGCCTATCCAAATAGACGTTCTTTAATCTATAACCAGTGAGCGCTCTATTGCTATAGCTCATTTTTCCCCCCCTGCAAGCTCTGTTTCTTTATTTATATTTGTTTATGAGTTTAAGCTGTACTACTGACTGTTTTCCAGCCTGATAACAGAAGTAATACCACATTTTGTGTAATTCCTGTTCTTTGGGGCCTTAAAGCAACTTTCTGGGTCCCTGTTGCTGAATGGGTATTAATCTGATTTGGGATTAGATGAAATTCATGTATTATTTTAAAATTTAGGATTGATATTGTAAAGAACAAAATCCTAGCTATTAGTGTCTTAAATGCTGCGTATGTATATACCTACAAAATCACTGGTTTTAGTTAAGCAACTTTGACTTATCTTTTTTCCCTTTACTGATACTTATGTCACCTTTCCCAGTTTCTGCCATTCCTGGATGAATATCTGAAACTACCTGTTATCAACCCCCTACTGTATGTCACTCAAGACGCAGTGGTTAATTGTGAAGACAGCTCACCCTGGCAGGCTCTAGCCTCGTGGTATTTGTACACAGGAGTCTTTATCACTCAGTTATGACTGATGCTGCTCTGTATATCATTGTCTAGAAAAGACCAATAAATTCAGAAGGCATCTCTAGTATTTTTCTGTACAGTGCTCCAGAAGAGAGATGCAGGAAAACGTAAAGAGGATTTATTCGAGAGAAAAAAAATTGATAAATTGAGATTAAGCAAAAGGAAAATCATATTTTCAATCTAAGGAGGAAATACAAGATTTTCATAATTTCAATCAGTATTTTTACTATTTTTGTATGCAAAAATAAACAAATGTAGACCGGTATGGAAACAGGCTTGTATGACAATATTTTTTTTTTTTCTTAATCTTTGTCTTCTCCACTGCTTTCTCTGCTATCATGACAGAAAAGACAGAAATTGTAGGTTATATTTTCTCACTTCTTTTGTTGTCTGTATTAAAGCACTGTTTAGTAATTTCTACATAATAGCTTCACAAAATACATATTTTTGAAATAAATATCATTCATGTACAGAAAACAGAATGCTTTATAATATTACATTCACTGACAGGTGAATCATGCTACCTTTAAATCAGTAATGTAATTGTTTGTTTGAATTAGGGAAAGGTCAGTGTAGAATGAGAATAACAATCATAGTGGTAAAACTTTACATTTATATGATGTGTTGTGCGTGAAAAATTCAAAGTATTTTTCAAGCTTAATAGCATTTAGCCAAGTATTAGAGGTCTATTTACACAGACAAAGTTAAGAATCAGGGCATAGACAATTTAAGTGACTTACCCAAGGCCACACAACAATTCAATTCCAGTAACAAAAATAAGATTCCATAATTTAAGTGTCCTTTTCTCCTAGCTAGAATTCATTCCTGCCAAGCACCTGTCTTATAGACAAATACCCTTGTTCTCAATGGTGAAGTGAAATGAAAGGAAATGAAGTCACCTTGCGTGATTTTATTAGCTGACCTGTCTTGATGAAATATTGAATCCTCTAAAGATGGTGCCTAGAATTTATCTTTCTGGTCCTAAATATGTTAATAATATTCTTTTACTCTTTCTTGTGTAGAAATTTTGGATATGTTGTCAGAGGTGCATCCTTACAGCACCATCTTCTGCAGCTGGGTAGACTTAAGAGTAAAAGAGAGCAGATGTGAAAACAAATGACTGACTGCATTAACAGCTTAAATAAAAAGTAAATGGCATATCAAACAGAAATGTAAAGGGAGTGAAATACCTTCTATCTAAATATACACATGCAGTTGCAGCTGTTTCCGAGGTAACACAATGTGCCTTTCTGAACAGTAATTCCCAAAAGCAGGTGTAACTTTCAAGGGATGACTCAGTGCAGAACGACATTCAGACCTATAACACCAGCAGTTACTTATTTTAGGTGAATTTTTCCTTGTCACAGGCTTTTATGTAATCACTAAGCGAAGGTTTGCCAGGAAAAGACGTGCAGTCTTCTGGCAATCTCTATCTCTGCTTCCTGTAGAGTGATCCGTGCTTCTGTACGTCAGTGAAAACAAGAACAAAAATAAGTTGATAAGAAAGTCAGGAGGAGCTAGAAAGAGTATTTTATTAAGGCTGCACTGCCTGACAGAACAGCTGTCTATAAATCTTTTGCGCATCTTTTACCTTTGCAAAACTGGGCACTAGCCAGTAGTGTACAATGCTCCTTAGGCAGGGAATCCAATTCTCTACTGCCTGAAGCCTGTGTAATTTCATATAGCTTTTCAGAGTGCATGTAAAATACCACTATTCTGATCATACTTACACTTCTTTGCACACAAGATAGTGATTACCTAAGGGAGGGTGCAATCAGACCAAGAAAGACAGGGAAGAGGACTCTTTCCTTATGACCAATATTTAAGCAAGAAAATACAGAATAATAACAAACACATGCATTTTCATGAGCTTTCATTTTTTTCCCAGTGTTTGCAATAGCATTAATCAATTTCTAATTATGAGTTCAGGCAGCTGTTAAAATATTCAAACTGTATAAAATTTTCCAATGGATTACCAATGCATTCAAAACCACTTAATTTTACATTTTTGTAGCATACCTATAAAAACTGTTACTTAATCATGTCTCCAGAAGATCTATTTAAAACCTATGCACAGAGTTAGAAAACTATATGCCTGCTGTATTACTTTTGGGTGCTATAACGTACCTATTAGTACTTTGCTCAGAGTGCTAGTGGACTAAAATATCTAACAATACATGGAATGAATACGGAACATACACTTTTTAATCTTTTATAGTCTCTGAGTATATCTTGCTGCACCTTAGTTGATTCATCACATACTCTAAGGGTGGTTTACAGTGAGGGACTGCATATTTGCAATTTTAATGTTTTTTTGTGGGCTTGTTATTGCATGGGGTCCCACAAAAGCTTTTACAAATGTGATTAACTATTTGTTTCTCATTCATACTTGTATTTTTCATTCACAAATTGAAAGTAGAGGCCTACAGTCAAGGGAGATGTGACTGGCTGCATTTCAGCACTATAATGGAAAGTAATCATCCATTATTTATATTCTCCTCCCCCTTCACACACTCTTGCTCTTATGTAGCAATAATTGCAGTCTAGATGGAACTGCTGATAATATAAATAATAATATAAAAAATCCCTGTTCTGCTGTATTTTTCAGAAATTACAGTATATTTATGTGAATAATTCTAAATATTACATCAGCATTTTAGGCAAGATGAAGATGATGTCATTAAAAAACCCTTGAAAGTTTGGAGAAGTATGTCAGGACACAGAGCAGATTAAGAAGTTGATATCTACAAGAACATAAGAATGGCTATAGTTCAAATTAAAGGCCCTGTAATCGAAGGATAACAATTAATATAGAAGAAAGCAAGCAGGAAAACTATCATACAGTTGCCATCACAGAAACGTGGTGGGTTGACTCGCACAACTGGAGTGCCGCAGTGGTTGGCTATAAACTCTTCAGAAGGGATAGGCAAGGAAGGAGAGGGGATGGGGCAGCTCTGTATGTTAAGGAGTGTTTTGATTGTATAAAGTTTAATGATGGTGATGATAGAGTTGAATGTTCATGGGTAAAAAACAGGGGGAAAGTCAACAAGGCAGATATCATGGTGACACTCTGTTATAAACCACCCAACCAGGATGAAGAGGCAGATGAAATATTCTATAGGCAGTTGGGGGAAGTCTCACAATCGCTAGCCCTTGTTCTCATGGGGGACTTCAACTTAACAGATGTCTGCTGGAAATACAATATAGCAGAGAGGAAACAGTCCAGAAGGATCCTGCAATGTGTGGAAGATAACTTACTGAAAGAGATGGTGAGTGAGCCAACTAGGGAAGGTGCCCCACTGGACTTATTGTTAGCACAGAGAAGGACTTGTGGGCGATGCGATGGTTGGAGGCAGTCTTAGGCATAGTGATCATGAAATGATATTTTTGATTCTTGGAGAAGTGAGGAGGGATGTCAACAGAACTGTTACCTTGGACTTCCAGAGGGCAGACTTTGGCCTGTTTAGGAGCCTGGTTGACAGATTCCCTTGGGAGGCAGTCCTGAAGCGCAAAGGAGTCCAGGAAGGCTGGACATTCCTCAGGAAGGAAATCTTAAAGGCACAGGAGCAGGCCGTCCCCATAGGCTGAAAGACAAACTGGTGGGAAGGTCCCAGTTGACTGGCGGTTAGCAAATATGATGCCTATCTACAAGAAGGGCCAGAAGGAGGATCTGGAAAACTACAGGCCTGTCTGTCTGACCTCGGTGCTGTGGAAGGTTACGGAGCAGATCATCTTGAGGGCCATCATGTCGCACATACAGGACAACCAGGCAATCAGGACCAGTCAGCATGCATTTATGAAAGGCAGGTCCTGCTTGACTAACCTGATCTCCTTCTATGACAAGGTGACCCGCTGAGTGGATGACAGAAAGGCTGTGGATGTTGTCCACCTAGACTTTATTAAAGCCATTGACACCTTTTCCCACAGCATCCTTCTGGAGATGCTGGCTGCTCATGGCTTGAACAGGTGTACTCTTCGCTGGGTAAAAAATGGGCTGGGCGGCTGAGCCCAGAATGTTGTGGTGAGTGGAGGTGAATCCAGTTGGTGGCCAGTCACAAGTGGTGTTCCCCAGGGCTCAATATTGGGGCCAGTTCTGTTTAATCTCTTTCCCAATAGTCTGGACAAAGAGGTAGGCTGCACCCGCAGTGTATTTGCAGACGACACCAAGTTGGGCAGGAGTGTTGATCTGCTTGGGTAGGAAGGTTCTACAGAGGGATCTGGATAGATGGGTGAGGCCAACTGTATGAGGTTTAACAAGGCCAAGTGCTGGGTCCTGCAATTCAGCCACAACAACCCCATGCAACGCTACAGGCTTGGGGAGGAGTGGCTGGAGAGCTGCCCAACAGAAAAGGACCTAGGGGTGCTGGTTGACAGCCGGCTGAACATGAGCCGGCAGTGTGCCCAGGTAGCCAAGAAGCCCAATAGCATCCTGGCTTATATCAGAAATAGCATGGCGAGCAGAACTATCGACGTGATTGTCCCCCTGCACTCAGCACTGGTGAGGCTGCAGCTCTAATCCTATGTTCAATTTTGGGCCCCTTACTACAGAAAAGACATTGACATGCTGGAGCATGTCCAAAGAAGAGCAATAAAGCTGGTGAAGGGTCTAGAGAACAGGTCTTCTGAGGAACAGCTGAGGGAACTGGGGTTGTTTAGCCTGGAGGAAAGGAGACTCAGGGCAGACCATATCACGCTCTACAACTACCTGAAAGGAGGACAAGAGGAAATGGCCTCAAGTTGTGGCGGGAGAAGTTTCAATTTGGTATTAAGAAAAATGTCTTCACTGAAAGGGTTGTCAAGCATTGGAACAGGCTGCCCAGGGAAATGGTGGAGTCACCATCCCTGGGGGTATTTAAAAGACGCGTAGGTGTGGTGCTTAGAGACATGGCTTAGTGGTGGACTTGGCAGTGCTAGGTTAATGGTTGGACTTGATGATCTTAAAGGTCTTTTCCAACCTAAACTATTCTATGATTTTATGATTCAAAATATACATAAATTTATTAGATAAACAAGTAAAATAAAATAAATCCTTGACCTTAAACACAAATGTTTTAAAGTAATGTTTTCAAAATATTTTGATTATTGAATTCATTGTTTTCTTTCCCAAAGTTAAAATGTGCTTGCCTATCAAGATTACACATTCTCTGTCTGAATTCTGTACAAATATTTTCTCAGAAGCAAGTAAGTTTGACCATTTTTAAGTTTTATGCATGTTGTGGTTTTGCCCCAGCTGGCAACTAAGCACCACGCAGCCGCTCGCTCACTTACTCCTCCCCCAGTGGCACAGGGGAGAGAACTGGGGAAAAACTCATGGGTTGAGATAAACACAGTTTAATAGGACAGCAAGAGAGAAGGAAACAACGATAACAACAATAATAATAATACCGACAAAGGAATGTACAAGAACAATTGATGTCCAGTACAGCAATTGCTCACCACCCAGTGATCGACAGCCCGTCCCCAAGCAGTGATTCCCACCCGCCGGCTAACTCCAGTTTATGTACTGGGCATGACGTTATATGGTATGGAATATCCCTTTGGCCAGCCTGGGTCAGCTGTCCCGGCTGTGCCCCCTCCCCAGCTCCCCGTGCACCCCCAGCCTGCTCGCTGGCCAGCCAGCACGAGAAGCTGGACTGGCCTTGACTGCTCAGCAACAACTCAAAACATCAGCACCTTATCAACATTGTCTCATCCCAAATCCAAAACACAGCCTCACACTAGCTGCTGTGAAGAAAACCAGCTCTGTCCTGGTTGAAACCAGGATACTGCGAAAGAAATCAGTATCAAGTTAGAACAAAGAAGTAAAGTCTGAAGGAAAAATTGTCTTTTCCTGGCCATGGGCTAGACAGATCACTGGTGAAATTTAAGAATATAAACTATTTTTGCAAAGTATAATCTCCCAAAAAGCTATCAATTAATAAGACTGGTTTTCTGAAATCATTGAAATCCTGGCATTTAAAAGAAACAGTAGTTTCTTCTAAAGAGCTCTCTGCCATCTTACTTTTTTTCCTGTTTAGTAAACTTTAAAATATTTTGCCTACAGTATAGCACAACAACAATACAAAGAACCTAGAGTATGCATGACAGTTTCTTCCCAAAGTAAATATTTTTTTTCTTTCAAATGTAATAGAGTAAACCAAAAGGAATAAGAATTAGCAGACACCAGAATACCGGCACTGAAAATAGTTTAAAACTCAAAACATAGATAGAAACTGAAAGAAGTTTTACAGTGAACCGGTCTTTCACAAATTAAAATGTAAATTTTCTACTTAAAGAATATAAAAGTAGAATGCTTTGACAATTTTAAATTTGCTCTCATTTTTTTTACTGAGTTTTTAATGAAGACAATAATTTTCTAGGAATAATTTCAGTTTTGACAATTCATTTACTGTCAGAAACATTTCAGTGAATAATTTCCAATCAATCACTTCATAAGCTCTCTTCTAAATGCTAGCATCTAATTTTCCCATAAAAATGTGTCCATCAAAAATGTAAGCATCTGGTTTTTCTCTTTAGCTAAAAAGCAATAATTTTTTTGTAATAAAAGTTTCATGATTAGAGGAAGAATATCTGAAAAAAGATGGTTTGCTCATTTTTCACAGTTTACAGACTCCATCCGGGATTTAGCTTGTTCTTGTCTTTGTGATCCCTGTCTATGAAATTTTTGGATTAAAAAGCTGCTGTCCATGCTTTGCCCTCTTTACATCATTTCTGGCTGGATGCCTGCTTGATCTTCTTTCTACTTTCTGAAGGTTTATGGTGGTAGTTCAGATACTTCCAGTATGTAGAAACAATAAAACATCTCACCCATTATCTTACACAGGATGTCTAAACGTCAGGGAGCAGTGAGGGCAGGTGGTTTCACAAGGGAGGCAAGACATCAACCAAGGGTGACAGCATGGCTAGTAGGGCAGAGAATTCATGGAGGTAAGATACAGTCCCACAGCTCCCAAGTAAGGGAGACGGAGCAGAACTAGTGCCAGAAGACAGGGGAAGACACAGCCCAAGGATGGGTGGGCAGGTCTGTAAGGACCATGGCAGTGGACAAGGGTCTGGGTGAGCACAGGCACCCCTATACTGCAGTCTGGGCGGGGACCAGGGCTGAGGGCCTGAGCCCCAGCGTGGTCCCCACTGGAGGAGGAGAGGTCCTATGGAGGCTGATCCCAGACTTCCTTCACTGTAGCCTTCTTCCAGGTCACTGCTGCACTGCAGCAGAGATGGCCCTCATCTTTTTCATAGACAGGTATTTTTTTATTCACATAGATGCATAGATAATTTTCTTAGTTATTAATGTTTTCCCAAAGCCTGTCTTTCAAAACCCTTTCTAGAGAAACCGTAACAGCAGTCCAGCTGAGGATGACTGGCAGTCAGGCGGGGGTTTGTTAGTGATAGCGTGCTGCCTTCCTCATCCCTGAGACAGACTTCCCAATATCCATCTTCAGAAAAACCTCATGTCATTCTCCCATCTCTCCTTGCTGTACTAGAAAAGAGGAAAAATGTGCAAAAAATGCAAGTTTTAAACATTTTCTTTGTTCTGTAATCATCTGAGTGACAGCTAATCTTTTTCTACAACCAAATTCAGTATAATATTTCTATTTTCCCATAAGCTGATGAAATATGTATTTGAAGGACGATAGCTAGTGTATAGCCTTGCTCCAACTGTAACAGGAAGTAAAAAGATATTTGGGAAACGGTAGGTAGCTTCTCACCACCTAAAGTATTCCATGTATTCATGGAGACACTAAATACTTCTCCTCACTCTTGAAGGCATTCTGAGTAATTGTTAAGATTTTTCAGGAGCTTTACACTAGAGAAAAAACACATCTGTCCAGGAGAGAAAAATGAAAATAGTTGTCATTAATAGTTTAGGAAGTAACTAAAATATTGGGAATTGATCAGAGAAGTACATAAAGAAAGCAGAGCCAGAACCACAAACCACGCATCTAAATTCCTTTTCTCACGACATTCCAAAATTTCGGGAGAAAATTGCCTATTTTCTAAGAATTAGTTTAAAAAGTACTTCTAAATAGGACATTGTAAACTAAAGTCTAAATAAAAAGTTTCATTTAAAAAATGTCGGCACAGAATTCTTTATATAGCTAAATGTCCGAGACTTTTGACTTTCTACTTTTTTTTTTTTTCCTATTGATGCAATATTCTATAACAAGGGGCTTAGAAAATGAACTCTCTCCAGGTTTTAAGACCCTGCTGCAGAGTCAGAAACCTAAATTCTGAAAGCCTCCCTGCAAGCTCGCATCCATCAGGACCCCAGGGAGCCCAGCTGTGGACTCGAGTGCCCTATCTTTAGACAGCTTAGACATCAGGGCCATTTCCTTGTAACTGACAATGAAAGCCACGGCTACCTAAATTAAAGGCATTGCTGAAGTGACAGGTTAGCAGAAACTGCTGGATGTTACTGAAGCCTGTTTGTGGCTAATTAAAAAAGTCAACAAATCAGGTCAACCCATGGAAACTTTCATTTATCATTACCTTGTATTTTCTAGCAGAAAAGTAGTAATTTGAAAAATTACGAAGATACTCATATTTTGCCATTGATTTTATTCCTAAGATTCATGTTCTATCATACAGTAGAAAGTATTTGGAGTGGGGGGACACGCTAGAAAATAGCGCTTAAAGAGTTTGGTGCAGAGAATCATCCGCAAGCATAAGTAGTACATGAATGTCCTGTACAAAACTCCCAGAAATTAGTAACAGGATAATTCCCATCTTCTCTTTGCAAAACTCAGGCCAACACTCACAAGTAGAAAACATGTCATGTCTTCATTATAAGTACTAGTACAGTAACACTTAATATCACACTAAATGGAACAGTTTGCTCCTCGTTACCCTGGAAATTTCACAGGTACCTGTTCAAACACAAAGATTATAATGCATTTCCCATATAGTGAGGAAAGACGCAATAATCTTTAAGAAACTACATCTCTCAGGTTCCTTATTTGAAAGACCTGACCTACTTATCTTTTCCTGTGGAGCCACACTAAGTGATATGATTTGTACTGCATATTTAAGAGAGTTTCTCAGAAGATAATTATGTCATTTGATGGAAGGTAAAATATATACAGCAGATGATGTATTTTCAGATGCAATGGAACCTGATGTCCGTATGTGAGTTTAGTGACGATTGGCTTACATATAAGGTGCAAACTGTGTGAGCACAAGCTGAAAGATAAAATAAAAGAAACCATTTGGTTTCAAATAGGTGTATTGAAGGAGCCTTCATGTGCAGATTGGCTAATCTTTTATATTAGGCTTGAGTGGATTGACAGTCATTCTCAGCAGATATATTAGTCAATGATTACATAGGAAAGAGACTTTTAAATAGGCATTTCTTTAGTACAGATGAGAGCAAAACATCCAATAGGAGAAACATTTCTCCTGTGAGGAGGAAACAAACAGCCTTTCTCTGCCTGTTATTGTTTTGGTGAATTTTCTTACATAAGCTAAAATTTTCATAAGTTTTGATGAATGTAATAGTGCGAATAATGAAAGAAGTTCTTAGAATGGCTATTAGTCAGAAAAATCTCCAGAATACCAATCCTTGGTCCAGCAGACTAACTCAGGTACTCAGAAAGACTTGTTCATTACCTGAAATATTCCAAAAGTGGAAAAATAGTTTTGTTATGTTTATGAAGCTAAGCAATATTATACGAGTATTCACTCTGATACTGCTTTCTCAGGAATCCTATATTGTTTATTTCATGTTCTGCAAACAGAAAAAAAAAAAGTGGATGAATACTGTTTCTCTGTAATTGACAAAGCAGGGTAAAAACAGATATTTCTTAAGAGCAACAATAGCTGTTAAAACAATATTTTTGAAGAACAATATAAATCAGCCTCTAATGAGCAAGATCTGTATTTATTGAGTAAAAGCTACTTAATTCTTTTCACATCTTAAAAGATGTGGCTTATGCATTCATAAGAATATTTTAGATGTTGCTTAAAATGGTTTCCATTTATGAGTGCATAAAGGAAGAGGAAAGGTTGCTGCTTCTAATCTGCTAATTCTATGGCAGCCAATTTGTTTATTAAAATGTTTTTATTTATCATTTGAAAAACACTTTTCACACAGAGAATGAGAGTCATGCAGTCTCTGCACCTCTGCAGAGATTAAATGTATAAATGCATTTCATAAATGTAAAGAAATAAATAGGAATTTATTGTAAAGTTATATTCCTCTTTCCTATATAATTGTTCCTCTCCTACCTTGAGCCTAACTAATATAGAAGATGATTCTAATCAAGCACACACTCTCTCTCTACCTCCCTGCTCTGTCTCTCCTCCCCCATTTCTCATCATTTGAATGACATTTGGCAATATAACGCTAACTAGTAAGCAATAAACCACTATGAGAATTCTCCGTGATGTGATCTGTAGTTCATGTTTTATAGCTAAACTTCATATGAATATTCTTTGCAGTACAAACATATGATCCTATTTAGCATACAATAAGATATTAATTATTAAAAAAAAAAAAAAGAAATCTGCTTTAGCCTGCTAGTACCCCTCAGTGGAAAATACATTTCCTTTGATTGATCGCTGCTGCAAGGCTGGAATTCAGGTTTCATTCTCTCTGTCTGTGCTGATGTCTTCCCTTTTGTATTCAGGTGAAGTTAAAATTATTAGCGTGACGCCGACAGAGATGCTGACATGAGGTGTTTGAAACAAAAGGTTTTGAATTATTAATGAAACTACAAGGACAAAATCAGATGATTCAATGGAAGTTGGGATCTTAAAAAGACCAATAATGGGTACTAAATTTTAATGAAGTTCCAAAGTAACACTGAAATGCATCATTTCATTTGCCGTTAACCTTTTTGGTATGCTGCTCTTCGGACTTCAACTTCTTTAATAAGGGGTAGCTCTTAATGACAAGGACAGGCGACTGTTCCATTTAAGTGAACATGTTTAACTGGAACGTGGCAGGGGAGTTAAAATAAACAGGGTTTAAATATGAAGTGATATAGAGGGTTTGGAAGATATGACCAAAGACAGAAAGGGGAAGGAGGAGCTGTGCTGAAATAGATAACATTGGGTCTCCTGAAAAAAAAACAAACCCAAACCAAAACACTCCAAAGCAGCGCAAACATAACTTGAGAGGTAATACAAAGGTCTAAATGTCTTCTCCAAAGAGGTGCTGAGAAGCACTGATGAGGAAGAGACAACATCTTCTAACGTCACTTGAAGTCTTAAGGCTGGGCACTAATCTCATGCTGTGTTGCAGGACCTGGGATCTGAATTCAAATTCTTGCCTTTCTGTGTACTGTTAAGCAATCAATAAGAACAACTTGTATGTTTAGAGAGAGACGTATATCTAGTAAGCAATAAAGTTAAGCCTTAAACTTTAAAAAAAAAGGGTGGAAAAAAAAGGATGTTGTAATATTGGTGGAATGGTCTTCTACTGAATGAGTCCAATTTGGTTAAATTTCTAAAGCCAAACTGCAGGGATTTTTATAAACGTTTTTAAGTGAAATTACAAAGGATATTTCAACAATTGGCACAAAAATGAAGAGTCCTTACTGCCTGAAGTTTTTCTGAACAAAAACCACAAGGTTTCAACTGCTCCCAAAGAGCTGTTTGGGGAACTTTCAAGGATATATGTCTTTATGGAAGAGGCATGATGACAGACTAGTAAGAAAAGTCTTACCTGAGACTAATCTCCATCTTCAAAAATGTACCCATTACAGGATTGTATTGGGTTTGCATGGCAAGGTTTTGGTAGCAGTGGGAGTTGCAGGGGTGGCTTCTGCAAGCAGCTGCTAGAAGCTTCCACTGTGTCCAAAAGAGCCAATGCCAGCTGACTCCAAGACGGACCCGCTGCTGGCCAAGGTCAAGCCAATCAGTAATGGTGGTAGCACCTCCGGGATAACAAATTTAAGAAGGGCAAAAAAAAGCATCACACAGCAGTTGCAGACAGAGAGAGGAGTGAGAATGTGAAAACAACTCTGCAGACACCAAGGTCAATGAAGAAGGAGGGGCAGGAGGTCCTCCAGGCACTGGAGCAGAGATTCACCTGCAGCCTGTGGTAAAGACCATGGTGAGGTTGGCTGTCCCACTCCAGCCCATGGATGTCCACAGTGGAGTAGATCTCCAATTGCAGCCTGTGGAGGAACCCACACTGGAGCAGGTGGATGCCCAAAGGAGGTTGTGACCCTGTGGGAAGCCCATGCTGGAGGAGGCTCCTGGTGGTGCCTGTGGACCCACGGAGAGAGGAATCCACGCTGGAGCAGATTTGTTGTCAGGACTTGTGACCTCATGGGGGACCCACACTGGAGCAGTCTGTTCCTGAGGGACTGCACCCTGTGGGAGGGACCCAGGGTGGAGTAGTTTCTGAAGAACTGAAGCCAATGGGAAGGACTCAAGTTCATGGAGGATTGTCTCCTGTGGAAGGGACCCCACGCTTGAGCAGGGGTAGAGTGTGAGGAGGAAGGAGCAGCAGAGACAATGTGTGATGAACTGACTGCAATCCCCATTCTCCCCCCCCGGCGCCGCTCAGAGAGGAGGTGGTAGAGGAATCTGAAGCAAAGTTGAAATCGGGAAGAAGGGAGGGCTGGGGGAAAGGTGTTTTAAGATTTGGTCTTATTTCTCATCTTATTCTGATGTTGATTGGCAATACATTAAACTAATTTCTCCAAGTTGAATCTGTTTTGCCCATGACCATAATTGCTGACTGATCTCTCCCTGTCCTTATCTCAACCCACAAGCTTCTCATTATATTTTCCTCTCCCCTGTCCAGCTGAGGAGAGGGGGTGATAGAGTGTCTTTGATCGGCACTTGGCCTCTAGTCAAGGTCAACCCACTGCAAGGATAGTTGCTGCTCTTCCTTCCAACTCTAGGCATATATACATAGCTCTAGTTAGCAGCCCCCGAGGCAGATTATTTTCACTTCTTAATCACTGGCTTCAGAAAGTACCCTATCATCATGTTGGGTTATCTGCAGTCCTTCGCATATGAACATTTGGTATTCATTCATTTTATACTTGGGTCACCACCTCCCAAACCTTTTTATCTGGGGGTTTTGGGGAAAACTTCTAATGGTTGCACCATTTTTTGATTCCCTCTAAAAATGCCCTGGCCAATGTTATCATCATTCTTTCTTTATTCTCTGTTTCTCCTCTTGGTTCTTTTTTTATAGTCCTTTTTTCCCCCTTTGTTAATTTTTTTACAAAATACTTTAAGGGTACAAAAGAAAATTATATTGGAAAACTCTCTCACTAAACTGCTGAGGAATTATGTTCAATTTTAATTTTTATATTCTCTATTTCATTCAATAATTCTAGCTTTTCTGCCTTTGGAGAATCATAAACTCTTGACCCATACTGTTTATACGTTTCATAGTCTTGCTGATGGGTTTGAAAAAGCTAGTTATTCAAAAGACACAAATAAAATTAAATTTTCTACAGCAGATGTGGTTAAAAATAATCTGGTTTTACATGGATATAATTTCTTACTCAATCTGAATGAGCAGAAATAGGAATTACTAGGAAGACAGTCTCTTCTGGAGCTGTGTGTGGCGATTGAAAGACAAATGACTATGGGATGCATTTGGAAATAGAAAGGAGTGATCAAACTATTTCCTAAGGTCTCCTCTCATCTGTGATTCCTTTTTTAAAAGTTATAGATCCCATTGTGCATGTGAATATGCTAAATGAGGAGAGGTTATGAATCCAGAGGTCGAATAGAGGATGGTTTCAATTACAAATATGGATTTGTCTTGGCTTATAATTATTACCCACTCTGTTCAAAATATCTCTTGAAATTATTCTGAAAAATTAATCTGAACAGTTGCTAAGTAGGGGATATTTGATAGAAAATCTGTAAAAGTCTCCACTCCAAACCTACTGCTGTTAATACTTACTGTAGGTGTTTTTAATCAATAGACACTTACATAAATATCCTTTGCCGGAATTTACTACAACACCTAGACACAGGAAACTTTATTACTGTATTAAAAGCTGATGCTGCCTAGTAAGAACATTTATCCACCTCACATCACTTTTACAGGACATCAATATTTAACTATTTGCATAGTGTTCCTTTTATTACATAGTCATATGAGCCTTATACAGAAACCTTTCAATTCTGGTTCAGTGACCATGAGCATGAGAACTGCAAGGTGCTATTAAGAAAATATGTAGCATTCACAACTTCTACACGTTTGGAAGGAACTGTCCTGTAAGATTAGAAGTCTAAGCAAATATAGTAAGATCCTCTCTAAAACATGTCTATAGTCAAATACAAGCACTTTTATTTTATAAAACTGTATTTAATGCCTTGTAGACATATAAAATTAATAGTAATTTTCTAATGCTGCTAACAGGAGGTCAGAAGTAACAGTAAATAAGATGGGATTATACCTGTTGAAAAGTCCAAGAGGTGGTACTTTCTCTGCTCTACACATGTACCATACCGCATCTTGCAATTGGTAAGTGGAAATTACTAAAAAACATGGGTTGTTACACTTATATGCAGCTTGCTTATATTAACATATTTTTATTGCTTGCACCTAGAATAAACAGCAGCTTTTCTTGCCAGCCTTAAGTTATTAAAAATATTTACTTACTCTTTGCACCTAAAAAGTGTCATCACCAACACAACTATTGCATGTGTTCATGTAGGAGGATGATTACTTGTTAAAAGGATGGACAACTGCAAAACTGATGAAGGAATAAGACAGTGCACAAATAAGAGGATATGCCGTCTTGAGCTCCTGCCTGTATTTACTGTCCAAAAGAAGTAGCCTGCCTTCCAAAATCTTTGGGTCTCAATGATTTTTCTGGTAAGTACAAGAAACCTAATCATTTTAATATTCACTGAAGATTAACATTCTTCCTATACCTTTTACTGAGAACTAAACATTACACTGATTTCTACTAATTTTGTATTCAGTGAAGGTTTCTTTCTGCCCAGACCATATGTAAGAACTTCTTCAATATTTATCTCCAACAAAGGAAATTTTTTTTCTTACATATCTTTACAATTACAATTAAATATTCGATAGTTATCTGCTTTGTATGATAGGATATGAAAACATGCAAAATGAGATTACTTAATATTCTTGTTCTGGGAAATAAATTAATGAGCTCTTTATGGCTTTATTTCCTCCTAACCTAATTCTGCAGCATATTTTCTCCCATTCGCAAAAGGTTTAGATAGTAACCCTAAACTGTGATTCATAAGTGTGTCCCAAAAGAAGAGGTCAGTAATGTTCTTTCACTATCTCTAGAGCTTTTAAAGGCTTATCGATTCAAGGGAGACTTGATTGCTTGGCAAAGATGGTGTTAAAAGGAGTTGAAAATTTCACTGAAACATAAAAATGAAGTGATGAAAGGGCAAATCTAGTGCAAAAAATATCTGCTGCATTGCCTTCCTAGTTGCAGTATCTTCAGAAGTATGAAGCTTCTATGTCTGACGTGGAGAGAAAAGCAAAAGAAAATCAATAGCTTGTTAAGAAAATTGTTGGGATGTCAGTTTCCCAAAGGATAATTCTTCACTAAAGATTTTGTGAATGACAGCTGCTCCTGTCACCAGTAACTGATGAAATGGAGGTCACTGCTCACAGAACAGTAATGGCAGTATTGGGGTTAAAGGAAGAAACATGGCAAAATGTATAAGTAATATAATTATGGGAAAACAGAAGAAGGAAAAAAAAGTGGTAAATATACTAATTATTACTGTCTCAACTCTTTCTATTCTTCAGTTACTTTTTTATAAAAAGAAAACAATGTATCAGATGAGATACCATAAAATGCAGTAGAATTTCAGCGAGTCAATTTAAAACTTGAGATAAAAAATTTAAAAAAGCAAAAGTCATGGGATTTTGAGAATGAGTATTAAATTCATTACTGAACAGAGGCTTGTCCTCATCAAGTTCATCATAATTAATGGAAGTATAGATCAGTTTAGGTTCAAAGCTCTGAAACTCTGAAGCTCACCTAGCCCAACCTTTTGCTGAAAGAAAGTTTAAATTCAAATGAGATCAAGAGCTCAGAATCTTGCCCAGCTGAGTTCTGAAAAATTGTTGATAATGATAGCAGTAATGATGGCAGACAAACTGGGAAATTCCAAAAATATAAACATGAATTTCGACAGCTTGAGCTAAAAAAACAATCTTTTAACAAGTTTTATGTACTTACATATATTCTTATTTTTTTGTGAATTGAGGAAGGTTGGGTGCTTAGCCCACATTCATCAATCTGCTATACTTGTAATTCATCTTTAAAAGGGATTAGGTTAGGTCCAGCCTGTACTGTGTAATAGAAAGTCTTGTGCCATACAACTAGGTCTTGTAATGCTGAGAGTTATGCTGACAAGGGCAACTTTAAATGTGTCTGTCCCTGACACTATATACAAAAGAAATAGAAGCTCAGCAGCATATCAGCTGATTGAAGGAAATGCTCAGATTCAGAACGAAATTTGGGGAATAAATTAAAGGAATCAAAGGACAGCAGAAAGTAGTTTACATTTTAAAAGTGAGGAAGACCTGATGAGAGAGCAAGTATCCAGTAGAGAAAATTCGTTGCTCAGATATTGCAAAAAGCAAGTCATAGAGGACAACCTATCCATGTTTTGTTGTCAGCACAAGCATAACATTAACAATAGCAGCTGGGAAAAGATATTGGCTATAGAAGAAAACTGAGAAACC
This sequence comes from Phaethon lepturus, assembly GCF_000687285.1. NCBI lineage: Eukaryota > Metazoa > Chordata > Aves > Phaethontiformes > Phaethontidae > Phaethon > Phaethon lepturus. The sequence continues at coordinate 641 of NW_010521264.1, read as the reverse complement.
TGGGGAAAAAAAAAAAAAAAATATTGTGAAATCCTAAACCAGAGACAGATTTGGTAAAAATTTTTCACTTTCCTTTTCTTTCATTTTCACTGAAACTTTTTTCCCATCAAAACCTTTCTTTTTTTCTTCCTGAAAATTAATATTACAAATCAAAGGCTCAACAGGGTTATTCTTTTTATGCTGTATGCATTTTCCCTATCCTTTCTCCAGTGTAGTTGTTAATGTTTCTCAGGTGATGATTACCTCTTCTTGTTTTGCAGGCTAAAACACCTTTTTTACTTCTCCCATGTCTAACAGTTTTTTTTTTCAACACAAGTCAAGTCTGAAAACATAATAAAAATAGAAAAAAAAGCAAGCAAGTTGAACTCAGAGTGTGATCCAATATAGTTCTTTCCACATTTGTTAGTTCCCAAGGCTTGTAATTATTCTGCATCATTTGATTCATCTGGTTTATACTGGTGGCCTACAAACATTTACTGACACAGCTGAGGCACCCACAAGTTGTTCGAGGGACCCAGGGAAGGAAAAGCCAAGGGCATGAGGAGTCGGGGGAGGTGTATGAACCTTAGCAGTCTCTACCATCCTGGCATTCATCTGAGGTTTGCTCCTTCTCTTTTACAGAATCACAGAATCACTAAGGT